>NC_025993.2:143797554-143899696 GCF_000442705.2 Elaeis guineensis
ATGAAAATATTCACAATTGGTGACTTAGCTCCCTATCCATTCTAAGGCCAATGTCAGAAGGGAGTGACCTTCTAGATGAGGCCTTCCAAATGGTCATCATAATCCTATAAGTTGCATCTCCAAGAATGGAGAGAATAAATTTCAGGATCACCTCAAGCCTCTGACAAAAAGAAATAACTTCAAAAATAGATAAATTCGATCCAAGGAGAATCCAAAGAAAAACACTCTCTAATTAAGAGAATCCAGAGATCAATTCTTTGTTGTCTCAGCATCCCAAGCATGAAAAGGGACTCCATGTAGTTCCAACTCTACCTTGAACTGCTATTGATGAGTAGGCCCATCCTATTATTACCATATGGATTCATTGAGAAGTTAAAGAAGTTGTGTTTGTAGATTTCCTTCCTGGATGCTTGAAGCAAGCTAACTCTAGAGGGGAAGAGGACAAGAAAAGATCTATAACCCAATACCAAAGGGTCCCAACCAAATCTAAGATGAACTCGCTAAAGGGTCTACATGACTTAAGAGATCCCGGCGACAGGACTCCATATCTAACAAAGCAGATTTGAACGACTTCCTCTTTAGCCAACTCGTCATAGCAGTTCAAGTGGCCTTCTTTAGTGGGAAGGAAGATGGAGATGCTGTCTTGTCTATCAGGGAGGTAGATTTCTTCATCTCCATCCATTTTTTTTTACCTGCTCTGCATTACTTCACTGCATGCCTAACACCATTACAGATAAAATAGACCAATGAGTTTTGGCAATCTTTTTTGAAATGATCTAAATCTCTAAATCGAAAGCAAGCATTGGGTTTAAAATCCCATTTTTTAGTTGGGATGTTCTGGGTTTGAGTAGATCTTTGGTTATGATCTTTAAGGAAGGAGAACCTACTACCAACATTAACACTAGATTTAAGCCCTTGCCTCTGGTGGTTGGAAGAAAATGGATCTTTGAATAAATCCCTCCAAGGTCTTGAAAGAGGAGCCAGCTAGTTCATAGAATCATAAATAGAGTAATAACCATCTTTTTTAGTATGGATGGTCTAGTATTCGAATCTTCTCCACTAACCAGCTTCTTTGAGACAAACCCAAGGGGACAGCATTTGCCCTAATGAGGATGGACTGGAGGTGTCCAAGATCTCGATGCCAAAGGATAGCAGATCCCCTAAGTTGCAGCCATCTATTCCTCCCAAATCTTCTATGTACAATTTTGAGTCACCCAACTCTTGCCATTAGCTTCTGCACCAATAACCAGTTGGAAGGATTTTTTTTGCTTGGGGCTTGTCCTATCCTATAATTTTTGCTTTAAGATCAAATCACTAATTTTTTTTTTATGAATGAGGAAAGTAAAGTGCAAGTACGCTCTGATAACAGATATCTAAGAAACTAAAAATAAAGCAATGCCAAGCACATTGCACATAAGAAATACACCAACAGAAAGGGCACAAAAAATAAAAAAATAATGAACAAACAATCAGAATACAAGATAAAGAGGTGCTCAAAAGATTTCAGTCCAAAAAAAGAAGAACTCAGAGCCAAAGTAACAATAGAAGAAGTCTTCTCTTATCAAATGCAGTACTAAATCAGACATACTTTTCATGAAAAAATATCATAGTTGTGGACAATACTCAGCCTTAGTGAGCGGTATCAAGAGAGATTGCCCCCTATCTGCCATTGTCTAGGATCAAATATTTCAGATCATTTCAAATAATTTGATGCACATCCTTAATCCTTGTAGTACCTAGATGATCCTAAAATCTAAAACTTTATAGAGTCTTTTGCAATATTATGAAAATAGAGCAATGCTTATGGAGAAAAATATTTGTTTCTTTCCTGCCAAACATTCCAACAAAGCACTGCCATCAGCTGGTCCCAAGCTTTGCATAGAGAGTTATGAATCTTTTTTCTTCTCCAAGTAGTCTACAAAGTCTGAAAGCTTGTGGGGCATCCTCTCAAATTAAGATAAGTTTTCAAGGTAGTCCATACTCTCCTAACAAAAAAATACCTGAGGAAGAGGTGACCCACTATTTCCACATTTTCTCTACAAAAATAACATCCTGCGCTCATCAAAAGTCCCTCTTAACCAAAATTTTCTTCCATGTGGACAATTAGGAAAACCTTAACTTTCTCTAAGATGGCACCATGCCAAATTAATTTATAGAAAGGAAAAAGGACCCCACCCTTGTTGATGAACTTATAGAAGGATCCCATCATGAACCATCCATTTTGAGTCAACTTCCAAACTAGAGTATTAGCCATCCTAAGGGCCTTACCAGCAAGAGCAGTGCCCAAGACTTTTACAAGCCATCTAGAGGATCTCCATCTCCATTGAGATGCCATAGTAACATTATGCTTCTATGCCATTAAGAACATATCTAAAAAAAGCAAAGATAAGGGAGTCAAATCTAATCTAGTGTCCTCCTAGAACTTAATTGACTGCTCATCACCTAAGTCAAATCATATACAGCTCCAGAATGATGAGAGGTTCTTGAAAATATCTCTCCATACCGGTGGAAAAGAGACCATACACCTTATATGGATGCCAAACCTTATTCTGGAGTAATAAGCATTATTTATCATCTTGCACTAAGTAGACTAAGAGTCAAAACTAGTTGGAGGGATTTTTTTTCTTTCATTTCACAATATCCTATAATTTTTAATTTAAGATCAAATAATTAAGTTTTTTTTAAGAATGAGGGAAGCAAAGTGCCACCTAGACTTTATTGGGGAGAGAAGATATTTACAAGAAAACCTTGAAAATAAATATTCAAAGATCTAAAAATAAAACAATGCCGAGTGTATTGCACAGAAAAAATACACCAATGGGAAGGACACAAAAAATAAAAAAATAATGAACAAATAATCAAAATACAAGATGAAATGGTGCTCAAAAAGTTTCAACCCCCCGCCAAAAAAAAAGAAAGAACTCTGAGCCGAAATAGCAATAAAAGAAATCTTCTCTTATCGAATGCAACATCGAATCATATATGCTTTCCATGAGAAAATATAATAGTTGTGAATAACACTCAGCTCTAGTGCACGATATCAAGAGAGGTTGCTCCCTGCCTATAATTATCTAGGACTAAACATTTTAGATCATTCCAAATAATTTGATGCACAATCTTGGTCCTTATAGTACCTAAACTATCTCAAAATCTAAAGCTTTGCAAAGTCTTTTGCAACATCATGATAATAGAGCAATGCTTATGGAAGAAAATTCATTGATTCTTTTCCTACTAGACATTCCAATTGAGCACTGCCACTAACTACTCCCAAGCTTTGCATAAAGAGTTATGAACCTTTTTCCTTCTCTAAGTAGTTCATAGAGTCTGAAAGCTTATAGGCTACCCTCTCAAATTAAAACAAGTCTTCAAGGTAGTCCATAGATTCCTAACAAAAGAACACTTGAGGAAGAGGTGACCCATTATTTCCATATTTTCACCACATATACAACATCCCACACTCACTAGAAAAATCCCTTCTTAATCGAAATTTCCTTCATGTGGAATCTTTTTTTTAGTGACAATCAGAAAAACCTTAATTTTCTTCGAGATAGCACCATGCCAAATTGATTTATAGAAATGACAAAGGTCCCCACCCTTGTTAATGAACTTATAGAAGGATGTAACCATAAAAAATCCATTTTGAGTTAACTTTCAAACTAGAGTATTGGCCACCCATGAGGGCCTTATCGGTAAGGACAACACCATAGACTTTTACAAACATCTCCTTTTAGATGCCACCATAACATTATGCTTCCATGCCATTAATAACAAATCTAGAAAAAGCTAAGACAAGAGAGTCAAACCCAACCAAGTGTCCTCCCAGAACCTAATTGATTATCCATCACCCAAGTGAAATCTTGTATAGTTCCAAAATCATGAAAGGTTCTTGAAAATTTTCCTCCATACCAGTGAAAAAGAGACCATATACTTTACAAAAATGTCAAATCTCCTTCTAGAGAAATAAGCATTCTTAATCATCTTACACCAAGTAGGCAAAGAGTCATAATCAGTTGGAGGGAATTTTTTTCTTGGGGCTCACCCTATTTTGCAATTTTTACTTTAAGATCAAATAATTATATTCTTTATTTTTGATGAATGAGAGAAGCAAAGTGCCACCCAGGCTTTATTAGGGAGAGAGAAGATATTGACAAGCATGCCCTAAAAATAGATATCCAAAGACCTTAAAATAAACCAATGTCAAGAGCATTGCACAAAAGGAATACACTAATGGGAAGGATACAAAAAGTAAAAAAATAATGAACAAATAATTAGAACATAAGATAAAGAGGTGCTCAAAAGGTTTCAGCCCAAAGAAAAAAGAAAAGAACTCAGAGCCAAAATAACAATAAATGAAGTCTTCTCTTATCAAATGTAGTATCGAATCAAACATGCTTTCCATAGAAAAATACCACAATTGTGGGCAATGCTCAACCTTAATGAGTGGTATCAAGAGAGATTGTCCTCATCTACCACTATCCAAGACTAAATATTTAGATCATTCCAAATAATTTGATGCACATCCTTGATCATTGTAGTACCCGATGATCCCAAAATCTAAATCTTTCCAGAGTTGCAACATCGTGAAAATAGAGCAATGCTTATGGAGGAAAATATTGATTCCTTTTCTGCCAAACATTTTAATAGAGCACTATCATCAGCTAGTCCCAAGCTTTACATGGAGAGTTATGAATCTTTTTTCTTCTCCAAGTTGTCCACAAAGTCTGAAAGCTTGTAGGCCATCCTCTTAAATTAAGACAAGTCTTCAAGATAGTCCATAATCTCTTAACAAAAGAACACATGAGGAAGAGATGACCCACTATTTCCACATTCCCTCCACACAAATAATATCTCACACTCACTGAAAATCCTTTCTTAATCAAAATTTTCTTCATGTGGAGCCTTTATTTTAGTGATAACTAGGAAAATCTTAACTTTCTCCATTCCAAATTGATTTATAGAAAGAGCAAAGGACCCCACCCTTGTTGATGAACTCATAGAAGGATATCTCACCATAAAGGATCCATTTTGAGTTAGCTTCTAAACTGGAGTATTGGCCACTCATGAGGGCCTCACCAACAAGAACAATACCATAGACTTTCATAAATATCTCCATTGAGATGCCACCATAATATTATGCTTTTATGCTATTAAGAATAAATCTGAAAAAAGCAAAGACAAGGGAGTCAAATCCAACCAAGTATCCTCCTAGATCCTAATTGACTAGCCATCACCCAAGTCAAATATCATAAAGTTCTAGAATGATGAGAGGTTCTCGAAAATATCCCTCTATACCGGAGAAAAAGATAGCATATACCTTACATGGATGCCAAACCTCCTCTGGGAGTAATAAGCATTCTTGATCATCTTGCACCAACTAGATTGAGAGTCACATAAGATTTTTCAAACCCATTTCACCAAAAGAGCTTTGTTCATGTGTTCAATGTTTTAAATTCCAATACCTCCTTCGTTCTTGGATCAGCATATATATTCTCAATTGACCAAACAATTAAAATTACTTACTCTTTCGCTTTCTTTCCATAAGAATGCTCTCCTCATCTGACCAATTCTATAAGCAATTCATCTTGACAATTTGAAAATTGACATGAGATAGAAAGGTAAAGCTGAAAGCACTACATTAATAAGAATGATCTGACCAGCCCAAAAGAGTAATTTTTCCTTCTATAATACTAGCCTTGAGCTTGACTTCTTATATAGCTGCATCCAACATTATTTTGGCAATGGCAATCTCAAATAGGTGAAAGATAATGACCACTCATACAATTCATCATCAATGCGAAATTAGACACTTCCTACATGCTCATATTCATGCAAAGGATCATGCTTTTGTTGAAATTGACCTTCAATCCTGAAGCTATCCCAAAAGCAAACAAAATGGCTAAGGTTATTCTCACGACCAGAGCAAAACAACAATATGTCATCCACAAAGTGTGGGCTTCTAATACCACTGAAATAGGAATCTCTCCCAGTACCTTTGATAAGGCCCGTATTGCTAGACTGTTTCAAAATCTTAGCAAGCACATCCATGATAATAATGAAGAAGATTAGAGGAAGAGGGTCTCCTTATCTCAACCCTTGTTTACATTTAATCCACTTACTCGCCAAACCATTAAACATTACTGCAATAGAAGATAAAGACATCAAAACATAAATCCAGTTCATCCACTTTTGAGGGAATCCTCTAGCCTTTAGGATTGCTAATAAAAATTGCTAATTGACTTTGTCAAAAACCTTCTCAAAATCAAGTTTATATAGACATCCTTTCTATCAAGTTTTCTTACAAAAAGCCAACATTTCATGAGCTGAAAGATAATTCTCGATGATTGATCACCTTTAACAAATGTCGATTGTAATTCATCAATGGGATTTGGTAGGAAAGAGGCTAGCCTTTGTGTAAGAATCTTAGCAATTATCTTGTAAGGAGCATCAAGGAGGCTAATAGGTCTAAAATCCTTTTCCATAGATAGTCTGTCCTTCTTTAGGATAAGAGTGATAAAAGCAAAATTTAGTTCATATCGAGCTTCTCGATGTGAAAATTCTGAAGAAGGATGAATATGTCTTTTTTGATCAAGTTCCAAATTTTTTTAAGAAAAGCGAATGAGAACCTATTAGGTTCTGGAGATTTGGACCCTGAGAAAGAGAATAGGACACTTTTGATCTCCTCCATAGTAAAATCCCCACCAAAGGATCCAAATTCAGTTGAATACTATTCATGTAAATTAACTGCCAATTGATAGATAAGGAAGGAAAGAAATCACCACCAAAAAGAATTTTGAAGTAATTATGCGATGCTGAAGTAATCTAAGCTGCTTAGTAAGCTCCACTCTATTCTTTAACAAACAAGGGATTTGATTGCTTCTCTTCCTTCATGAAGCCACATGGTGAAAGTACTCAGTATTTTGATCACCCTTCTTTAATCATTGGATTTTAGAATATTGGTGCCAAAAAATCTCCTTTTCATAAAGATCATCGATGTAAGATAATAAATTTCTAGAATCAAGCTCTGCCATGATGAGATTGAGAAGCTCCTCCTTCCTATTGAGAGCATCTAGATCCTAAAGTCACTTCATTTTTAAGTACTCCTAATTTTTTATTTTTTTTTGAAGTGGCCCAACCTTTAAGCATTGATTGCAATCTCCTCTAAGTTCTCTACCCACTTCGCAATAGGATTGGAAGTGAATTTCATACTCCCCCAATTTTGAAGAACCACCTCCTCAAGGTCCCTTTCTTTCAACCATCAATTTTCAAACCTGAACACTCTAGACCTCTAAAATAATGTTTGGCCATCCAAGATGATGGACAACAATCAGAAGAGTGGGAGACCATTGCTTTCTACACAAATGCTAGGAAAAAGCCATCCCACTTATAAGATATCAAAAAACGGTTAGGTCTCATAAATGTCGGCTAGTCTCTAACATTGCTCTAAGGGAACATTTTGCCTTTAAAAAAATGAAATCCATAAACGATATAACATCCTTGATAGATTGACTCTTTTCCTTCCTCTCCATCAATGATCTCATTACATTAAAGTCAACTCCTAACAACCAAGGTCCGGAGAACTCCTTCCTCATAGCATCAATTTCTTGGAAGAATAAACATCTTTAAAGATTATCATGTGGCTCATACATAGAGGTCAAGACTAGATTAGTGTTCAGAGCAGTGTAAAGAACATTGATTGTTAAGGAGTATGTCATCACTTTAGACCTCAAGAGTTGAAAGCAAGCAGAGTTCTAGCCTACAATCATTCCTCCGAAGGATCCAACTAAACCTAGGATAGTCCAAGCATTAATCAGAGAACCACCCAATGAGTGAAGAAAGGCCAAAGAAGGTCCAGCCACTTTAATCTCTGTTAGGTGGATGTCTGACCAGGACACTACCTCCCAAAATCTTTTTCGATACCGCGTAATGCAGCAGAAAAAAAGAAGAAATAAAACAGAAAACAATCAATTATGTGAATCAGCAAAAAAAAGCTCGCCTCCACGGAGTATGCAAATTTTACTATGAGAAAAAAAATATTATAAAAGAAGATCTTATCCTCAACACTCGTATATCCAATTTCTCCCTCACAAGAAGTTCTCCCTCACAAAAGCTCTCTCTAGGAAGACTCCTCTGAACCCCTGATGTGACCGCTGTCTACTGTCCAGGAGTCCTGCTTTTTCTTCTCTCAGCATTTCAGCCCCTTTCTCTCTCCACGGGTGTTTACTTTTCTTTGATTTTTGCATGAAGCCGTTCGCGCCACCACATCCCATGCAATTCTTTGTTGAGCATCAGGGCCTTTTAAAAGCCTTAAACCTGATTAGATTAGGTTAAAGACTCCTAATCAAGCTCAAATAAACCCACAGACCGTCGGATCATCATCGTAATCAACCCACGCCGTTAGATCATGCATCGATCCATAGAACAGTATCGTGAACCGCAAGAAATATATGAAAAATACCCACACAGTCCACAGATCTCTCTGTGCACCACCCGATCCACGGTGGATCGGGCTATGGGCTCCCAGCGGTGCACTGGGCTTGGTTCGCACCCACGCCGCACACCTGGGCCTAGGTGGACCAGGCTGTGGGCTCCCAGCGGCCCATTGGGCCTGGGCTGCGCCCGCTCTACGCGCCCGAGCCTGGGCCGCGCCCTGCGTGCCTAAGCCGGGCTCGACCGCTGGGCCGCACACTGCCAAGCCCAGGCTATGCGCTATCATGCCTGGGCCGAGCACAATCGCACCACCACCGCTCCGCCGGCCCACCGCCAGCGGTCCTCCATCGCTTCGAATTTCGTACCAACTTCTCTCGCACATATCTCCTCCGTTTGAGCTCTGTTTGACGTGATCTTGATCTCGTTGGACTCTATTTTTCATCATGAACCTCACTGTGGGCTCAATGTGAATTGAATCTTAAGGCATCAAATCCTAACAATCTCCATTTCAACTTGATATTCAGTCTCCTCCTAACTATGAGAGCTTCTAAATCTCCTCACCCCCATGCCCTAGGGCAATCGCCTGCTGATCATGGATGGGCAAACATGAGAGTCGAGCTAGGCCACTCGATCCCATCTCCATCGTATGCTGTGCTCCTTCTGACCTAAGATTTGCTCGGGGCATCATCCTGCGGCAATAGAAATCTCACCTTGCGACGTCGCTTCTCGTCCTCTCGAGTCTCCTGTCTCGTGCCCGATCCACCTCCACTTGGAGCTCTACCTCACTTTGGGCTCCATCTGGCTCATGAAGCTCCACCTTGTACTGGACTCTCCATCAGATAATAATGTCCTCTCCTCTCCTTCTTTCTCTTCAGTACAATCCTATCACTGTGTAGTACCTCCAGGATTCTTCCACCAGCTACCGTTCTGTAGCCTTTAGAATCTAGTCTGCTTAGTGAGATAAGATTCCATCTGAAATCAGATATGTATCGAATCTTCCTCAATCTTCTCACTGTACCATCATGTGTCCTCTAGCTGACCATCCCAATGCCTCTGATCGCATAGCTCGATCCATCCGGTAGATAAACAGTGCCCTCATTGTTCTCCAAGGAGTCAAACTGCTCCTCTCTACAATATTTATGATGGGTGCATGCAAAATTTAATATCCACTGCTGGAAAGAAGTAGATATCTCGTCAGATATCTTTAGGACATCTCTCTCTAAATCGCTACTAGCCATCGCTACAGCAACCATCGTCCGATCTTTGAGTTGAGAGCAATCTCTAGCTAGATGCCCCAACTCGTCACACCAGTAACATCTGGTCTTGCTCAAGTTTTTTCTGGACTTGGACCATCCTCATCGTGATCTCCTGTCGCTCTGTCTACCGCCTCCTGCTCCTCCAAAAACCACCAAAGCTGAGCTGCCACCACCTGAGCTCAAAGATGGGTTCTCCCTCCTAAGAACCTCGTTCTGGAGTATCTCCGCAGTGACATCGTCCATCTTGATGGTGCTCTTTTCCACTAGAAGAGCAGTCACTAAGGACTCATACGAAGGAGGAAGCGATGCTAGCAAAACCAGCATCCTGATCTTCTCCTCAACATTCTTGCCAACACTGAGGAGGTCGGTGAGGATCTTCTGGAAGTAGTTGAGATGCTCCTACATGCTCTGTTCCTCAGTCATCCGTAGCTGGTAAAACTGCCTCCAGAGAAAAAGAGTGTTGGTGAGAGATTTTGCCATATACAACTCCTCGAGCTTCGACCACAACACCATCGGAGAAGTGTCACTAAGCACATGGATCACCACCTCATCCGCTAAATACATGCGGATGGTACTCACCACCTACATCTGGAGCCACTTCTAATCCTGCACCTCCATGGTAGTCGGCTTCTCTTCGCACAAGAGAGCATCGATCAACTCTTGTTGGATGAGCACGTCTTTCACCTTTGCCTGCCACAAGGAGAAATTGCTCTTTCCATCAAACTTATTGATCTCCATCTTGATTGATCCTGTCTTCTTCATCTTCAGTCTTGCTCACCACCGCTGCAATCTGTATCCTTATACCGCCTCACTCTGATACCACTTGTTGGGTGGATGTCTGGCCAAGACACCACCTCCCAGGATCTTTTTCAATACCGCACGATGCAGTAGGAAGAAAGAAGAAATAAAACAGAAAATAATAAATTACATAGATCAGCCAAAAAAAGCTCGCCTCCACGGAGAATGCAAACTTCACTATGAGAAAAAAAAATATTATAAGAGAAGATCTCACCCTCAACCCTCGTACATCCAATTTTTTCCTCATAAGAAGTTCTCCCTCACAAAAGCTCTGTCTCTAGGAAGACCCCCCTGAATCTCTTAAATGACCGCTATCCGCTATCCAGGAGCCCTGCTCTTTCTTCTCTCAGCATTTCAGCCTCTCTCTCTCCACAGCTGTTCACTTTTCTCTTATTTCCGCACGAAGCCGTCCGCGCCACCACGTCCCACACAATTCTCTATTGAGCATCAGGGCCTTTTAAAGGCCTTAAATCTAATTAAATTAGGTTAAAAACTCCTAATCAAGCCCAAATAAGCCCACAGACCGTCGGATCATCACCGCAATCAACTCATGCCGTCAGATCGCGCACCGATCCATGAAACAGTGCCGTGGATCGTGAGAAACACATGAAAAATGCCCATGCGGTCCACGGACCTCTCTGTGCACCGTTCGATCCACGATGGACCGGACTGTTGGCTCCCAGTGGAGCGCTGGTTCTGGGCCGCTCCCGCACCGCGCGCCCGAGCCTGGGCCGCACCCTGCATGCCCGGGCCGGGCTCTGCCACTGGGCCATGTGCTGCCAAGCCCAGACTGAGCGCTGTCGGGCTTGGGCCGCACGCAGCCACGCCACCACCGCTCCGCCAGCCCACCGCCAACCGCCGGCGGTCCTCCGCCACTCCAGGTTCTGTGCTGACTTTTCTCACGCATATCTCCTCCGTCCGAGTTCCGTTTCAGATGATCTTGATCTTATTGGACTATTTTTTATCGCGAATCTCGTTGTGGGCTCAATATGGACCGAATCTCGAGGCATCAAATTTTAACAGTCTCCTATAATAATATAACGTCACAATTGCATAAATTTAGGTAATCCTTAATAGGTCTCCTTTTATTTCGGGACCTCAAAGCTTCTAATATTTTATGATAAGATAATCATCCAGCACAGGATGATCGCTCCCATAAAAACCACTCCTCTACTAGTGAGGACCCCACAAACAAACCAAACAACCCATGAGGCCCTATCAGTGAAACGAGTAATGCGGCTCGACAAGGAATCCAACTACCATTACAGCTGATGCGTACAACCAAGCCAAAGGGTGAGTTCAAAAATAAAAATCAGAACAACCAAACACGACAAAGGCCAAATGCCAACACTGTAACTGAGCAACAACTACATGACAAAAGCAACAAAATAGAGACCCAAGTGATATAAGCCATCCAAGAGCCAAGCTACACCACAAGAACCCGCATGCCTAAGGTTTTAGAAATCCCACACACAGTACAACCCAACATCTCATGCTATAAGTCCCATAGACTTGACCTGTTCAAGGGCTAGTATGGACTCCACAACTTCCATCATCTTGTCCTCAGGACATAAGAACCCACAAGCCTTTCCCCAGTCAACAATAACCTGATGGACAACCGATTGAAGGGGGGTTAAGGTTGCTTGCTGAATTTTTTTTTTTTGTTAACATCTACTCTCTTCTTTCTTCTCGGCGAAATAACCTTAGCGGCGGCTGCTTTAACTATATCAACGGTGTTAGACCTCTTCCAAACCACATCAGCTCCCTCAACAATAGTGGCCCTTTTGGTACAGTCAGCACCATCCTCATCCACCACATCAACTTCAAAAGTATCATATAGGCTAGCTCCAACAGCCAAGTCCAGGGAAGTAATATCCCCTGTTTCGTTAAGAATCCCAATAGGCCCCGTCTCAACCAGCATTTGACCTTGCCTCACCACATTCGGATTAAAATGATAGGCACCCCAAGCCAGAGGATGGGCCCCATCCAATGGCTGATGTTCAGTAGCTTGGGAGTAACGAAGGCTGACCAAAGAAATCGGCAAACTGTTGATGACCCCTACCAAGATAAGACCAGCCAATGGAGACTCAGTTGCAGGCCTTATCTCCTCAAAACCATTAAGGGATCGATAGCATAGATTGGTCTTTTCTAGGAGTGGAAGAGGTCAGTGCTATCTTTTCAATTGCAGGAACCACCAACCTATCCATAGAAATCACTGGATCACAAACTTGATCCTTGACGTTCTCAGGCCCCACACTTGTACAATCCTCGGTGTGAAAAATATTTGAACAAGATAGTATGGTTGAACCAAAAATAAGCCCCTTTTGGTTGGTCCCAACATTTGGGTTCACCACCGCAACCGCCTTTGCTTTCCTTCGCCATCAGAACTGGATCATCACTGCCAACTCCCGAGTCTTCCATAGAAGCCAATAAGTGGGGCTCAATAGCAGTAGAAGGCAAAAGGTGGTCAAGCAGGAGATCCATGGAAGCATCGGCTTGTATTCCCACGCCCTTCACGTTATCTCGAAATGGAGATTGCCAACTCATATATCTGTTAGAATATTCCCCTAGATCATTAACTGAATCAAGCAAAGAATCCCCAACCACCAAAGGGGCTTTCCCTTTGCTCGAATCTCTAAGACATGCCAGAGATGGTGAGAAGGTTACCAAGTCTGGAATGACACTTCTAATACACCGGCTAGGCGACCCCAAATAAACCATAGCTCGACCTCTGGGGAGAACAGATTCAAAAAACCCCAATGCAGAGTCATAGGATTTGCCGGTCTCCGGATCAAAATGGACACCATATTTCATCCAGTCAAACTCACAATCAAAATGCAGTGAGATGTTAGATGGTGGAGGTCCTCCTAGTGCAGCATCTTGGATTGAAATATGAAACTTGTAAGAGGCATCACCTAGCGCGATGCTCATTGAAAGAGGGATGGACTGCAAGCTCTCATAAAAAACATAAAACCTCAGTAAGAGAAAGGTCCCTTCCAAAAAGAGAGGCCGACAATATCCTATCAAGGAGCTCGATGGGAGAGACAATCTTATGCAGAGATTCGGCATCATAAGCATGCAAAGGAATTCTGTAGAGTTCCAATAGAGCTCTCACTTGATAGACTTGCTAAGTTGCACCAAAACAAAAGGACCACAGCCTGACGTTAAGTATGTAGTTTAATTGCACCGCTCTCGTGGGGAGGCTCGAAGAAGATGGCTTCTTGAGGGGAAAGCAGCCAGAAAGAGGTTGTACCCAAATGGCAGTGGATCCCACTTGTGGTTGGCAGCAAAACATTGAAGAACTCTTTTCACTTGGCCAATGCAAGGTCTCACACCAGCACCCAATGCCTTAACATGAACGATACCAGTAGTGGAAAACTCATATGCCTCCTATGGTGTTGATCCTTCACCGAAATGAATGCGTGGAGATTATTGGGCCTCCTCAAAATGAAAAACATCCCTTTCCATTCACACTATGACCCAAGCTACAAACTCTTGAGGAGAAAAATTCTTTGTGAACTGCACGTGGTGTGCGAACGCACGCACCGCACGTGCTGATTGGCTCACGCTTAGGGTTGGATAAAAAAAAAAAAAATTTCTCACCACTATTTAATCCCATGCATGAGCCAATCATCATGCGTGGTGCACAAAAAATTTTTCCTCTTGAAAAATGACCAACACCCTAATAAAGAAAACAAGCAAGCCCATTTCTGTACTCTGAGGTAGCCTCTCTCTCCAAGATGGAAGCATGATCTAGGTTTAAAAAAGGATGGGAGTGGTAATCACAGCACCCGAAGGGAGACAGATGTAGGGGTTTGAGGCTAGTAGTGTTACCTCTTGACTGGCCAACAGTTGAATCTTGTAAAAAGATCAGGCCATTTACAAATTGGGGGGCTGACGCAGGAGGTTGGTGAAAGTTTGAAGAAGGACCATTAAGAGTATTATCAGATGAGAAGTAGCTGCTGCTAGGAAGAGCTAGGGGGTCATTACTTCGATTTGGATGCACATTGCCAGCCGCAAACTAGCGCACTATCTTATGACACTTTCCCAAAGGCACCGCATTAACCCTGGTAAGAAGGACAGGGCAAGCACTTTCTTTGTCACTCAGAACTCCAATCCAAGCAAGAAAAATCTCAGGAGGCCAAGAACCACCAGATCTACCGTGAACACCCCCCACTATGTATTTCCATCCCCTCTATCAACCCCTGTCCATCTCCTTCTCTTCCATCTTATCATCTCTTCCACCTCTTGCCCAAGCCATCACAAAGGAAGGATTCACGTCATTCTATAGGTGAAAACTCTAGATTTCAACATCTTTGCCAAGTAAATTTATTCTTTATTTACTTTTCTTGTGAAAGATAAAGCCCCATCTCTCCAAGAGTTTGGAATGCCTTCCAATACCACTTGAGATAATTAAGATTTTTATTTCAAGTGGTATCGAACTTGAAGGGATATTTAACTCTGACCAACAGTGTGGTCCATCGTTGTCGAAACATTCCATGCCTAAAACTACCAAATATGAAGCTACTGCTTGGAAGAAAATTCTCATTAGGTTTGCAGTACAATTGAATCAAATTATCCTAAAAGCTATCATTATAATAATTTTTTCTCTAAGATGCCTTCTGATCCATGTTTGATAGAAGCAAATTGGACCAGTTTGTTATGAACAAAATTAAGAATTTGGATAAACAATCCACCCATTTTGGTTAATCAAGTGTGGATCATATACAAAGAGTTGTTTCATTTTATGTTTTGCTAGTAAAAATTAAACTTAAGACGTTGCAATCCTGCATAGATGGTACTGGAGCCTACTCTAACATTTTGAACTTTTTAACATTGTTCCTCAATATGTATGTGTTATGTGTATGACCTATTTTGTGTTGTGAACAACAAAATAAAAGTGAAAACTAACTATTCCATTTTACATATTTGCTATTTAACATTTCAAACTTTAATCCAAAAAATTGATCTATGGGTGATGGTTAAAATTATGTTACAATAGACTTTGTTTTACCTCATTTTTTCTGGACACATGAATGCTCCTCTCTCTCTCCCTCCCTCTCTCTCTCTCTCTCTCTCTATCTCTCACACACACATAAAAACACGTGCATCCCTTTCCTCTATCTCTCTCTCTTTCTGTATGTGTTGTGTCTGAGTAGAGAGAGAGAGAGAGCAGTGGCATCCCAAAACTTCAAAGCTTAAATAACAAAGCGTATTAGGTTGGGATATAGGTTCTCTAGTGAGTCCACGAAGTAAATGTATTAGATAGTTATATTTAATTATATGGTCAATTTACAATTCAGTTGGACTTGGCTGGTATTCGAAAATTTATGTCAAGTTTACACTTGTATGTTCGCACACTTGCACGCAAAGACACATGCACACACACGTGTGCATGCACACATATATTGGCTCTTCTATGTGACAAACGAAGGAGCTGATATGACATTCCAACCAAATCTTCTATGCCCTTCCCTTATTCTTCCAACTAAATCTTGTCCAGATAAGCCTGAATTCTCACGATCCGTAAAAAGCTTTAGCCAATGTCGAGTGCAATCCTGGAGAGAAAATTGCATCAACTTCATCGAAGGTTTAGTTGATGAGCCTTTGATCTGTAATAATATATATCATATGTATTGTTCCCAAGCTTTCTTTCATATAAAATCCTCAAAATCTTTTAAGAATGGTATTGAAGATGCTTGTGCAAAATGAAACTTGTAGCCAATATATTTGGGCTTTTTTTTTTCACTATTTAATCCCATATTTCTTTGACAGAAGCAAATGATTTTTAAGCCGTCCAAAGATGGTTGATCATATACAGATAAATGTTCTTGTGCATTAACGACATTACTTTACCTAGAATATACATGCACTTATATTGATCGAGATTATTTAACTTAAACATGTGAATATGAAAATAAAATTAGTAGTTTCACTTTTTGTTTTTTTTTTTTTTTTTCCGGTCCAAGCAAATTTAGGAAACCTTATTTCATAATTAAACTAAAAGGTGGCAGTTATTCTCAGGACATAATTTGCTGTCTTATCACATCAAAATAAAGCTAACAAAACATGGAGGAATGCAATTTGGCATAGGTCAAGGACCAATTAGTTCCAACCTGACCAACTAAACAGTCAATGCCTAATTGGCCCAACTAGACCTACCATTTGAACAAGGTTGGATTGATTTAGATTTTTTTCTCAAAATAATGGGTTCAGGTTTAGAGGTATTTTTGGATCTAGTCTCTAGCCTAAACCTAGGAAGACTCAAAATGAGGCTCGCATTTTTCAGCCCAAGTCTGACCAAGTCCGATCCACATGAAGCCTAACTGACCAATTCTCGGTTGGGACCATATCAAGTTCAGGTTAACCCCAACTGGAAATTATCAAATGCAACATCGACTACAAATGGCTCTCTTTTGCAAATGCAATTCATTTCGCTACTGGGACAAGAGTTCCTTAGTAGAAGCTATAGCTACGAAACAATTATTGTGAACATGATGCAGCACATAAAGCTGATGTCCAGCACTGCACTATTTAACTCGATTAGGTAACAATTTCATCGAAGCATCATTTTAAGTGATTCTCCAAATTGTCCATGACCAATTTACCCTTCTATTATTCTCTTGAGCACCTTGCGGTTAGTTATCTAAGTGGAAATCCTTGATATTGCAAGCGCAGCATATTCTTCCACCATGCAAACCTATCCTAAAACTTGAAGCTACTGGCCACAAATTATCTCAATTCAAAATCTAATTTTTGAATTTTGAATTCAAATTATTGTTATGATCTTTTACTTATTATTCAAATTAAATTCAAATTTTGAATTTAAATTATTTCTGAAATTATTGCTGAAATATATAGAGAGAGACATTCGTACGCTATATATTCAATACATGCTCAAAGAAATCACAAGGAAACAAGTGGTATGTGTTTCTTTCATGGTATCAGAGCAATAATTTGACATCATTGTATTGCTTGTCCAAACCTAGCTCTTTTTCTCATATCAAACCCAATAATATCAGTAATATCACATTCTTCATCCGAACTTAAATCCTCTCCTGCTACCTCCTTTGTCATCTCCAATATCTCAAATCTAATATCAATCAAGCTTGATGGCAATAACTATCTCTTTTGAAAGTCTCTTTTAGAATCAATTTTATGAGGACATAAGCTTATACCCTTCATTGATGGCTCACTTTCACCACCTTCCCCAATGCATTCAACATTTGCTTCATGGTATGAACGTGATCAAATGCTCCTTTCTTAGATCAATACTATATTATCAGAATTGGCTCTTCCTTATATAGTTGGAGTCACCTCGGTCAAGCAAGCTTGGGATGCTCTTTCTCATTACTTTGCATCCCTTGCTCCTCATATCATGACTATGAAATAATAGCTTCATCATATT
This sequence comes from Elaeis guineensis, assembly GCF_000442705.2. Lineage (NCBI taxonomy): Eukaryota > Viridiplantae > Streptophyta > Magnoliopsida > Arecales > Arecaceae > Elaeis > Elaeis guineensis. Next base: position 143,815,444 of record NC_025993.2, read on the forward strand.
AAGAAGGGATCATTCTCTATGCAAGATTATCTCCAATAATTTAAAGTTCTTGCCGACAAGTTAGCTACGTGTGAATCGTCAGTAAATGATGATGATTTGCTTATCTGCATTCTAGATAGACTTTCTCCATCTTATCGCTCATTCTCTTCTTCAATTCGGATTCATGCTCACACCCATCCTCTTTCTCTTGAAGAACTCCATACTTTATTAATCTGTGAGGAAATTAGTCTCACAAAAGAGGCCTCCATGCAATCTACAATCGCATTTATTATCTCAAGTTTTACTAAAGTATTGAATCTAGGCTATAGTTCTACTAACTATAGGAGTAATCGGCATCATAATAATGGCCAACGATCCAATCAACTCTTAAATAATAGTATCCTACCATCTCCTAATGAGCAAGCTCATTTCTTTTCCTCACATGACCGCTCTTCATAGTCTACTCGACCAACCTATCAAATCTGCAACAAGATTGGACACATTTCCATCCATTGCTATCATTGTATGAATTATGCATATCAAGGTCGCTATCTTCAAAAAAAATTTGTAGCTATGGCTGTTGCTCCCTCACTCATTGATGACAATACTTGATGTTTTAACACTAGTGCCACTCACCATATCAACACTAATCTCAACAAGTTATCTATTTCATTCAAATATGGTGGGTTTGATAGTGCCCAAGTTGGCAACAGACAAGGTTTATCTATATCTCATGTTGGTTCATCTTCCATCACTAATCAAAAAAATAAAAAAATTTTATTTATCTAATGTTTTTTATTATCCTCAAGCCTCCATAAATATTTATCTGTAAATTATTTTCCTTATGATAATAACTACTATTTCTTATTTGATGAATTAATTATTGTCAAGGACAAGTAATCAAAAACAACATTATACCATGGAATGATTGAGAATAGACTTTATCTCTTTCATTTTCTTGCAAAAGATACAAAAGTTCACTCACCTGTAGCCCATGTTAGCTGTCGTATCTCTATTGATCTTTAGCATCATTGTCTCGGCTATCCATCTCTTGATATCTAATCTTCTATTTAATCCTCTTTTACTTTCAAACAAATCAAGACAAACTCTATGTTCATCTTGTCAATTAGAAAAAAATAAAAAATCATCATTCTATTTATCTATTTCAACTTCTCAATGTCCTCTTGAAATAATACATTGTGATATTTGGGGGCCTTTCCTACTCTTTCATGCTCAAATTTCTCTTATTCTGTATTATTTATTGATGATTTTTCACATTACTCATGGTTGTTTTCTATGCATTATAAATCTGATTTTTTTGATATTTTTGTCTCTTTTGAAGCACAAGTCAAAAATTTATTTAATTCTAAAATTAAAATCTTTCATTTCGATGGGGGTGGTGAAATTCAAGAGTAATACTCTTAAGTATTGTCTATCTTTATATGACATAATGCACCAATTTTTTTTTCCCTCACACTCTAGAGCAAAATGGTATTGTCGATAGAAAACACCATCACATAGTTGAAACTGGACTTATATTTCTTACTCATGCATCTCTTCCTTCAAAATTCTAATTAGAAACTTTTCTACTATAGTATATTTAATAAATCGAATGTCTATTGTTTCTCATTTTAAAATTTCACCATATGAGAAGTTTTTTCAAAAATATCCCACTTACTCTGATTTACGAGCTTTCAATTGCTATATTTTTCTTGGTTTCAACCATATAAGTCCAATAAATTAAAAGTTTGATCCACCAAATATTATTTCTTAAGATGTAGCACTATTCACAAAGGGTATTGTTGTCCAGCAAGACAACCCAAGAAGGAGGAGGTGAATTGAATTTTTTAAAAAATTTAAACTAATAATGTGTTGTTTTTGCAAACTAGTATAGTATTGGTGAGTGCAGAATTTAATACATGCAACCAGAAATATAAATGCAATAAAAAGCTAAAAAAAAAATAACAAGCACAAACATCATAATTTATAGTAGTTCGGTACCCCCAGCACGTACGTCCACTCTCCAAGATCTACTTAAAATTTTCACTATAATCTATCCAAGATTATAGTCAGATAGTTTTTTCGGACTGACTATTCAAAATTTAATTGATTTTACATCGGATTACCAACCACAACCTACACACAGCCAATCCTTAGCTTACAATCCAATTTTCAGACTTGGATTGGCCTATCCTCTAGCTTCAATATCCAATTGAAGTTAGTTAAAATGAAAGAAAAGAAAGAGTGACAATTGAAAATAAAAAGCTCCTTAATGAGTAAATAAATATTATTGAAGCTTGAGACTCTTCTTTTGTAGAAGCTTTTGAAAGGATGAGCTATCTTCTTGCTGAAGAAAATCTCTTGATTTGATGATTCAAGTGGTTGAGAATTGAATGCTCTTTTTTCAATATCTTTTAAATTTTTTCACTTGATTTTTGCTTCTCAATTCAATTTTTGTGAAAGGTCTTGTCTTCAATCAATTTTGTAGGTGTTTTTCACTATTTGGTAGGTTGGATAGATATTTTTGACCATTGAAAATCCATATGTAGCCATTAGAGTGAAGATTGTGCAGTTCTAAAATTTTTATAGAACTAGTCGTTAAAATTTAAGTCGACTCGACTAACCTTCGAGTCAACTCGACTGGGCCTCGAGTCAACTCATCTGTGCCTTAATTTGACTCGAATGATCTTTGAGCTTGTCTTTCTAAAAATATGCTTCTCTATCTTTTTCCTGTAACTCCGACTCAAATTGCTCGAGTCAACTCAAGCTGCCATCCAAAAAATGACATTTCTATCATTTTTCATTTGAGTCGACTTGGATCATACTTGAGTCAACTCAAGGATGTGCTGGCTGAAATATTTGCATGTCAGATTTTTTTTCTTCTATTTGTCCGCTTGAGTCGACTCGAGGTGCCCTCCACTGAACTTTTTGTAAACTTTTTCATTTGAAATATTCTTCGATTCCAATCGTTAGATATCCTTCTCCAACTTTATTTTAGATGTATGTCACACCCAAAAGCTTCCAAATTTTTTTCATTTATTTTTTATTATACTTTTGAAAATTACTCTCTTGATACTCTACAATTTTTCTAAAATATAATCTGAAAAAAATTATTAGTCCAAATATATACTCAAATATTTTATTATTCATCAAAATCAATTCTTGGGGTTAACAATCTCCTCTTTTTTGATGATGGCAAAATTTTAAATATATGAGCAATTGGCATAGAAATTAAATGCATCAATATTAATTTCAAGAGAGATGTGCTCAATTTAATAAGAGTGTAGACTTTTCAGAATTTTAGATTTTGCTCCCCCTTAGTTGATCATGCTCATATTTTTAGTATATTTCTTCCTTTTCTTCAATCACAAATGTAAAGTTTGTTTTATAAAATTCAAGGTTGAAGTTCAAAGGATCATTGTAATCTTGATAAGCATTTGAGAACATATGTATTCATCCAAGTTTCATTTGAATCAAATTTTATTTACTCAAGCACAATCAAATATATGAATATTAATCAACCACATGTGCTCATAAGGTTTATTCATCCTTCAAGCTCATCGATTTTGCGATATATGCTCCTTATTCATATTGAAAAATGAAATGCTCCATTAAAGACACATTAATTTTACACAAAGCACATATACAAAGCACATATTAAAGCTCACATATAAAAGCTCATTTACTCGCATTTATACTCCTACTTTTTGTCATCATTCAAAATAACAATACACAAAAGATTAGCACACTAAATCATGAAAAGTAGTAGTTTTTCATTGTATTAACAAAATGAATGTACTAGACCAACAGAGATCATAGTACACCAATATACAATGACATAGCTACATAGATAAGTCCATACAAAAAGACATAAAAAGCTAATACATCAAGTAACTAGGCAAAAATCTCCTAGGGCACTACTCCTCATTAGATGGGGTGTCTAGAGTCTCAGATGAAGAGGCTGTGGAAGTGGAGGGTCCTACTCTCTGACTCATGGTCCTGTTGGATGGATCAATCATCTAAGATAAAGGGAATCCGACACTAGCTCTAGTGTAGACTCAGAATGGTGGTCTGATCTGACTGGTGGATGGCTAACTGGATTGAGCAGGAGATTAGGGCTGAGTAGGAGGCTGTGGTCGAGTAGAAGCAGGATAGGCCATAGAAGCTCTAACAGCTGCATTAGCCATGACTGCTGCTGGTACTGCTCCTGGAATAGCTCTCAGAATCATCCCGATCAAACTCTCCATGGCTGTGAGAACTGACATAATCCCCTATTGTTGAGACTGTCCGAGTCTGCTAATAGCTGTAAGCATCTCAATGCCTTCAAACTCAACTCTCCCCCTCAGTTTATCAATCTCACTGGCTATCTCAGATAGATCCATTAGTGCATCTAGTCTCAGCTTTCTCTGCTCTAATATAGTGAGTCTCTCTGATATAGCCCTCATCTTAGTCTGAACAGTCTCTACCCTCTCAGATAATATCTTTATTTCTACATCGATTCTAGCTGAGATCAGATCAGTCAGCCTCTCTAGGGATGCTGAATCAGTAGCTACTGGCTGAGCAAAGGCTGTAGGGGGTGAAAACTGTGGTGTAGCTGGTGATGTAGGATCAGGGGCAGCCCTAGATGGTGAGAGAAAGATAGATGGAGCTCTAGGGGCAATGAGAGTAAAGGGCTCTCCTCACTCCTCCACCCTTGGCCTCTCTTCTCTCCTAACCTGACATCTTCTTTGTCCATCTCCCACCTTCTACTCTATACTGCATCTGATGCAGGGCTCTATCGTCATATATATCAAAATGTGACAGCTTTTTGAATGCCTTATGTTTTAGAGATACTCCTGCTGACTCAAATACTCTAGTCAAGGTCATTCTATAGGATAAACAGATCTTGTTCTTAGCTGCTGTCTCTCTAATTTGATTCATCATGATTTCAGACAAATTTAGAGGCATGCCCTGAACAATGTGATACATCAGCATCCACTCTCTCTTCGAGACAAAGTCGTGCCTCCCTAGTTTGAAAATAAATATCCTACCTATGATGTGATGTAACACTCTCATCTCCATTGAAAGAGTTTTGGCCAATATATCACCTACTACATCTTCTCTACCCACAACCAACCTCAGTCCACTATTCTTATCGAGCAGTCTCTTGGGAATAACCCCATCTCTAGGTAGATCAAATACTCGAGGTAGGATTACATCAGAAATCTCGAAGTGTACCCTCTTTACTATTGTTGCTATTTCATCAGCCCCTCTTCTTAAATTTTAATAGAATTCCCTAACCAATCTTGGATACATTAGGATATCTAGATAATAGAAGTTTTTTCATCACATCCTCTGAATCCAAGGTCCTATTAAGAAATTATATTTTTCAAAGAAAGAAAAATCTATTTTTCTATCCATTGCAATGGCCCTAGTGGCTATTCTCTCGGATGGAGAGGGCTGTGGAGGAAGAGGAGTCTCAATATCTTGATCCTCAACCTTATTTGGCTCATCTTCCTCGGATTACACAATGGGTTGGGATGATTCAGCAACTTGAGACATCGATCGTTCCAATCTAGCTTTCTTTCTTTGTTCCCATTGTGCAACCTACCAACTCAAAGGAACTTTCCACGCACAATACCTTTCCTAGACCATCCTATTCAAATCCATCACGAATCAAGGGAAGACAAGGAGATGGAGGGCAAAGATTATAGAGGACACTATTTGAGGGGGTTTTAGAAGAGGAGGGACCCTCACGTGGAAGTTTGAAATCAAGTTAGGGCACAACAAAAGATCACGGATCCATTTAAGCGCTTGTGGCCCAACAGTCAAGTCGGCTCGAATTTATATTCGAGTTGACTCGAGCAGAAATCGACTCGAATTTTTGTTCAAGTCAACTCAAGCACAAGTCTGAAACATATCATTATTTTGTTGAGTATTCAGTGCACAAGGAACATTGGAGGTTTCCTAAAGAGGTCAATCGATGGTTATATAGATAAAATTGATTGTTTTGAATTTGGATCAACTTAGTTTTGGCAAAGAAGATGAGATCTAATCTAAGTGATAGCAAATCTCTAGATCTCTTCTAATGATGCTAAATCTTTTTTCACTAAAAGATTTGGTAAAGATGTCAGCTAATTATTTATCAATACCAACAAACTCAAGCAGTACATCATTATTTTGTATATGATCTCTTATAAAATAATATCCTATCTTAATGTGTTTAGATCTTAAATATTGAATTAGATTCTTAGTTAAGTTGATTGCACTTGTGTTATAACATTTTATTGAAATATTATTAAGTTTAATATCCAAATCTTCAAGTTGTTATTTAATCCATATGATTTGAGCACAATAACTTTCTACAGCAATATATTCGGCCTCGACCATAGATAATGCTGTTGAGTTTTATTTCTTGCTAAATTATGAGATCAAATTAACTTCAAAAAATTGACAGATGCCACTTGTACTCTTTCTATCTAGTTTACACTCAATAAAATTCGCATCAAAATATCTAATTAATTCAAAAGATGATAATCTATCATACCATAATCCAACATTAAGTGTACCAGATAAGTATCTAAAGATTTTCTTAACAGCTAATAAATGAGATTCTCTAGGATTTGATTGATACCTAGCACATATGCAAACACTAAATATAATATCTGACCTACTTACGGTAAGATAAAGTAGAGATCCTATCATACCTCTATACTGCTTAATATCAATTTTCTTACCCATTTCATCTTTGTCAAGCTTACAAGAGGTGTGCCAATTGGATTGAAGTCTCCATTCCAAACTTCTTAAGTATTTTTTTTGTATATTTTGTTTAGTTGACAAAGATCCCTTTTACATTTTGCTTAATCTAGAATCTGAAAAAGAAGTTCAGCTCTCCCATCATGCTCATCTCGAACTTATCTTGTATAAGTCAAACTCTTGACAAAGATACTCATTAGCAGTATTGAAGATAATATCATCCACATAAATTTGTACCACTAATAGATCATCAATTTTTTTTTAAGAATAGTATTTTATCAATATTTTTTTTAGTAAATTTATTATCTAATAAGAATTTACTTAATCTTTCATACCATGTACATGGAGCTTGTGTTAATCTATATAGGGCTTTATGTAGTTTAAAGATATGATTGAAAAATGCATGATTTTCAAAACTTAGTGGCTATTTAACATATCCTTCCTCAGCTATATATTCATTTGAAAATATACTCTTAACATCTAAATTTGATATAATTTGAAATTCATGAAATATGCAAATGCAAGTAGTAGTCTAATTGCTTTCAATCTAGCTACTAGGGCAAAAATTTCATCAAAATCAATGTCTTCTTCTTGATTGTCTCCTTTAGCAACTAGCCTAGCTTTATTTCTAACAATAATATCATGTTCATTAATTTATTTCTATATATCCATTTAGTTTCGATTACATGATAGTTATTGGATCTATCAACTAGTGTCCAAACTTTATTTCTTTCAAATTGATTTAATTTTTTTTTATAGCATTTATCCAACAAGGATCATTTTCACTTCTTCAATCATTTTAAGTTCAATTTAGGATATAAAAATTAAATAATTATTAATATTTCTTAAAAAAGATCGAGTTCTTATCCCTTATGATGAATCACAGATAATAAGATCTTTTGGATATCCATGTGCAAACCTCTACTCTTTAGATAGTTCATTTCTTTGGTTTGGAGTTTGTTCTTTATCTTTGTCTTCTTCATTCTTTTTCTTGAGTCTTCTCCATTATCTTGAGATGGATCATCCTTTAGTGTGAAGCTATCCATCTTGTTGTTAAGATTTTGTACATCCTCATCTAAAATATCTTTTTTTCTAGAAGATTTTTCATTAGATTCATCGAAAACTATATGGATAGATTCTTCAATAATAAAAATTTTTTTGTTGAAGACTCTATATACTTTGCTTGATGAGGAGTATCTCAAGAAGATATCCTCATCTAACTTGGCATCAATTTTTTTTAAATTATCTTTTCCATTATTAAGTATAAAATATTTACATCCAAAAATATAAAAGTAGTTAATATTTGATTTTTCTTCTTTCCAAAGTTCATATAGGGTTTTCTTTAAAGTGGATCGAATTAATATATGATTTAAAATACAGCATGCGGTGTTGATGGTTTTCACCCAAAAATATCTAGACAAATTACTTTCACATAACATTATGCATGCCATTTCTTCTAAGGTATGATTTTTTCTTTCTACCATCCTATTTTGTTGAGGTGTTCTATGAGCAAAAAAATTATGATCAATTTTTTTATCATTACAAAAATTTTTAAAATACTGATTTTTAAATTTGATGCTATGATCACTACGAATGCAAACAATAGATATGTCCTTTTTATTTGAAACTTTACGATAAAATTTAAAAAATACATTAAAAGCTTCTTCTTTTTATGCTAAAAATATTACTTAAGTAAATCTTAAAAAATCATTCACAATTACAAGACTATATTTTTTACCTCCTAAACTTGTGGTCCTAGTGGATCCAAATAAATCCATGTGAAGCAATTCTAAAGATCTAGATGTTGAAACCATGCCTTTTAGTTTAAAAGAGTTCCTAGTTTGTTTTTCAAATTGACAAGCATCACAAATCTGATTTTTTTCAAAATTTAATTTTGGTAAGCCTTTAACAAGATCCCTCTTAGTGAGTTTTGAAAATAAATCCATATTTGCATGACCTAATCTACGATACCACAACCAGCTAGTCTCATTAACTTTGCTATTATAACAAGATATTAACCATTCTTCATGTGTAGATTATCTAGATCTACCATGTAGATATTATCATATCATGTCCAATGAATATGATGTCATTGTTATTAGCACTAGAGACTATGCATAATAAAGATTCAAATGTTACTTTATATCCTTTATCACAAAATTGACTAATGCTAAGTAAATTATGTTTCAATCCTTCAACTAACAAAATATTTTGAATAGAGGTGGAGGGAGTGATACGGATGTTATCGATACCAATGATACGTCTTTTTTCATTGTCTCTAAATGTAACAACTCCTCCATCCTTAGATTCAAAAGTGACAAATTATGATTTATCACCCGTCATGTATCTTGAATAGCCGCTATCAAGATACCAATGCCTTGTTCTTTCACGGGCTGCAAGACACCACTATAAGAGAAAATTAAGTAATGTTTTTAGGTACCCAAGTCATCTTGGGTCCTTTAAAATTAGTTCTTATGGTTCTTTTTAGAACCCAAATCATTTTAACTATACTTTCATTTAATTTTCTAACATCACATATATAAGATTTATGGCCTACTTTTCCACAACAAAAATATGAAACATTTGAAATAGAATTTGGTGAGGCTCTAACAAAAAAAAAATTCATTATTTTTTACTTCTTTTGAGGTTTGAATCTTAATCTAGCCTTATTAAAAAATAGCTCTTTGTTCATTTAAAAGCATATGCAGTTTTTCAGAACTATAAGTAAATTTTTCTACAAAAGGTTTAATTTTTTTTAGTTCATCATTCAATTTCTAATTTTCGCAAGTTAGTGAATCAAATTTTTTAGAAATCCTTTCCTTTTTATAAGTAAGTTCAAGATTTAGCTTTCTCAATTCTTTATTTTTCAAACTTACTTTCTCATATTCAGTCATAAGTTCTGAAAATACATCTTGTAATTCATCAAATGTAAAGTCTAAGGAGTTTTCAGCAGCTACCTCTTGATGTGTCATCAAGTAAAGATTTGCCACTTTTTATGTTTCTTCTTTGAAGCTTGAGTCCTCACTATCGCTTCAAGTAGCCATCATTGCCTTCTTCTTAAACTTTTTGGATGATTTCTTAAGGAGAGGACAGTCCATCTTAAAATGATTTGATTTTTTGCATTCGAAACAAATGAGCAGCTCCTCTTTTTCTTTCTCTTTATCCTTGCTTGGTTCACCTTTGAAGTTCTTCTTTTTAAAACCTTGCTTCTTCTTCCTTATGAACCTCTTAAACTGCCTTGCAATCAAGGCCAAGTCTTCTTCTTTCTTTTTTTCATTGGACTCTTCACTTTTATCATCCTTAGAGGTTGTTGTCTTGAGTATGATGGTCTTTTTTTTTTTTGATTTTTTTCTTCATATTTTGCTTTATAGTTAACTCATGAGTCATTAGAGACCCAAGGAGTTCTTCTAATAGTAGTTTGTTGAGGTCCTTGACTTCTTGAATGGTGATAACTTTTGCCTCCCAAGCCTTCGAAAGTGACCTAAGAATTTTACGAACAAGCTCACTGTTAGTAAAGAATTTTTTCAAGCTTTTCAAACTATTTATAATATCCGTGAATCTAGTAAATATTTCAAAAATAGATTCATTTATCTTCATTTTAAATAATTTATATTTGTATATAAGCAAATTTATTTTAGACTCTTTAACTTGATTGGTATCCTTATGGGTGACCTCTAAACTATTCTAAATTTTTTTAGCTGATGCACATGTAGAGATTCTATTAAATTCATTAAGATCTAAAGCACAATATAGAACATTATAGCTTTAACGTTTAACTCTATCATCCTTATGTCATGCTCATCCCAGTCCTCTATGGATTTTGGAATATCATTACCATCTACTTTGATTGAGAGTGTGTGAGCCTTTAATTATAACTCTCCAAGATTGATAATCAAATGCTTGAATATAAATGTGTATATGTGCTTTCTAATAAGTATAATTATTCTATTAAATAAAAATGGACGGTTGGTCGATTGCCCTTAGACAAGAGATGTACTCATTTAGATTACCATTTGATCTTAACTCCTAATTGTTAGATCAAATATAAGTAAGTACCGAATTTTGATACCACTTGTTGGCCAGTAAGATAATCCAAAAAGAGGAGTAAATTGGATTTTTCAAAAATTTAAACTAATAATATACTGTTTTTGCAAACTAGTGAAGTATTGATGAGTACAGAATTTAATGCAAGGAAGCAGAAATATAAATGCAATGAAAAGCTGGAGAAAATATGACAAATACAAATACTACAATTTATAGTAGTTCGGTGCCCCCAATATCTACATCTACTCTCAAAGATCCACTTAGAAATTTCACTATAATCTATCCAAGATTACAGTCGGATAATTTTTCTGGGCTCACTATCCAAAACTCAGTTGGTTTTACACTCGATCACCAACCACAATCTACACACAGCCAACCCTTGACTTACAATCCAATTTTCAGGCTTGGATAGGTCTATCCCCTAGCTTCAAAATTCAATTGAAGCTAGTTATAATGAAAAGAAAGAAAGAGTGACAAATAAAAACAAAAAGTTCCTTAATGAGTAAATAAATGTCATTGAAGCTTGAGACTCTTCTTTTATGGAAGCTTTTGGAGGGATAAGCTTATGCTCTTGCTAAAGAAAATCTCCTGATTTGATGATTCAAGTGATTGAGAATTGAATGCTCTCTTTTCAATGCCTTTTGAATTTTTTCAATTGATTTTTGCTTCTCACTTCGATTCTTGTGAAAGGTCTTATCTTCAATCAGTTTTGTAGGGGTTTTCCATTGTTTGGTAAGTTAGAGAGATATTTTTGACTATTGAAAATCCAGATGTAGCTATTAGAGTGAAGACTATGCAATTCTGAAATTTCTGCAGAATTAGCTGATAGAATTTGAGTCAACTCGACTGAGCCTGGAGTCGACTTGACTGTGCCTCGAGTCGACTCGAATAGTCTTCGAGCCTATCTTTTCGAAAATTTTCTCTCTGTCTTTTTTCTGTAACTTCAACTCAAACTACTCGAATCGTCTTGAGCTGTCGCTCGAAAAATTATATTTCTTCTATTCTTCATTTGAGTCAACTCGAATCCTGCTTGAGTCAACTCGAGGGCATACCAGTTAAAACTTTTGCATGCCAGATTTTTTTTTTTCTATTTATCAACTCGAGTCGACTCGGATCCATCTTGAGTCAACTCGAGGTGCCCTCCATTGAACTTTTTGTAAACTTTTTCATTTAAAATATTCTTCAATTTCAATCTTTGGATACCCTTCTCCAATTTTGTTTTAGATATGTGTCACACCTAAAAGCTTTTAATTTTTTTATTTATTTTTTATTATACTTTTGAAAATTACTCTTTTGATACTCTACAACTTTTCTGAAACATAATCTTAAAGAAATCATTAGTCAAATATATACTCAAATATTTTGTTATTCATTAAAATCAATTCTTGAGGTTAACAGATATAGATGCCTTGATTTAATGAAAGAAAAAATTTATATATCACGTCATGTTATTTTTTATGAATATATTTTTTCTTTTTCGAGCACATCATCATCTCAATCAACTTCTCACGACCCCACTTCTACTCCTGACTCCCTTTTTATATGATTACCTTAACTCTCCATACCTGTTAATAGTATTTGGACTATAAATAACTATATATTGTTAGATTATTTTATAGATAGAATATGTCAATCTCAAGATTCTTTTATGGCAACAATATCCAATTCAACCACTACACTATATGACAATACGAATATCCCAATTGAACCCATCCCACCATCTCAACACAAAACACTACTTACATTTCTTCCCCTGAATCTCTTTTACCACCACTACCACCACCCATCATCAAACTCCCCTCCTAGATCGACCAACCAACCACAGTGCACCCATCCCATGATCACCTAGTCTTAATCCGATATCTCCAAACATAAAATACTATACCATACTTGCTATCCTCTCCCAATCGCCTTTACTATGTCCTATCCAATTAAACCAACATATTATACACAAATCTCAAAAAGTCTAGAGTGGAGATGTGCTATGGATTTCGAATTTACATCTCTTCAGAATCAGCAAACAGACTCTTGTCCCTATTCAGCCAAATATGAAGATTGTCAATTGTAAGTAGTTGTTTCAAATTAAATACAATCTGGTTGGATCCATCAACAAATATAAAGCCTATTTAGTTGCCAAAAACTTTCACCAACAATCTGAAATTGATTTTTTTGAGACATTCAGTCTTGTGGTTAAACATACTACAATCCAAACTATTCTCACAATAGCTTCGACTCACAACTGGCTACTCCATCAACTTAATGTAAAGTGTGTTTTTTTATATGGTGACCTTCGAGAAATGATATTTAGGTCTTAATCTCCCAGCTATGTTGATCTATCAAAACCTACTCATGTCTATAAGATGTGCAAATCAATTTACGAACTCCATCAAGATCCTCAAGCTTGGTGTGAAAAGTTCCGCTTAAAACTTGTGGAGTTAGAGTTTATTATTTCATAATCTGATCCTTCACTATTTATATATTTATCTTCTTCTTTATATTGATGATATTATTTTCACTAACAATAATAACATTGCTCAACAAGTTTATTATAAAATTTGCTAATTCATTTAAGATAAAAGATATGGATTTACTATCATACTTTCTTGGCATCCAAATGGATCAAAGGAATAAGAAAATTTTTTTAAATCAATCCAAATACATTCTAGACTTGTTACAATGCACCAACATGCTTGGATGCAAATAATATTCAAGTTCTTGCTCTACCCAAAAACTGGATCATATGGATAGCCCTCCTTTTGATGAACCTTCATTTTTTTTTTTTTTTTTTTTGGATGAAAATAGAGCAGAGGTCTCTTGACATGGAGATAATGACAAAGTCCATCACTGAAGGGTCTCATCAACGATACACAAACATAAAAGCAAAGGATGGGATGGTTGTGCCATGCAAGCTGCAACCACTGATGACTGATGGCTTGCCACAGCTACAATGGATCAACAATATCTGCAAGCATATTTTGTGCGGACAAGCAAGAAGACCTAAAACAACTCCCAGTAGACCCTTAAAGAAGTCACATATGCTCATAATGTAGATGCTGGTTGGCCATGTTAGTAATTGATGATCATCCCTTGGACCAAATCTCACACATATGCTCTAGAATGAAATAGTGGCTTGCAATTGATCAAGCACCATCCATCAGGCAAGCTTGGACATACATGATATGGTTTAACATGCTTCCACTGATCAGTTCAGTATAAGACCCTTGCTCAACAAAACCTTGGACGTCTTCCAAAATGTCCATAAAACAACCCTCCAGCCATTATGTCACATGTGCCCGGCATCTTCTTCTCAGTACATCCATCGTGGAAAGCGTATTAAAATAAGAAACTTGGAGAAGGTCAAAATTTCCTTATCACCTGCCCGTTGGAGTTCTTCTAAGCATCATGAGGATTAAACTGGGATAGAAGCTGGCACGAACACAGCAGCTGGCAGGCTCTGTTCCTACCTTTCCATCAACCAGTGAGTGAATATGGAATATTATCAGAAGAAAGCAGCAAAAGAAGATTGCTCTAAAAATTGTATAGCACAGTATCCAAGTTGCAGTAGGGCAAGCCCATGCAGCAGAAGCCAATAGAATCCACATAACAGTTACGCATACCACAGCTTGAGGCAGCTATAATTGGTAGCCGCAACTTCTCAAACTTTTCTACTTCATAGTAAAAGAGAAAAAAAATAGAATAGTAAAACATGTTGTACAAAACATTGCAAAGAGTGGCAGAGCAGAGCGTAAAGAAATATAGAACTAAATGACAAGAGTTGCATGTCTGGTAAAGAAAGGCAAATCTCAATCACTTATACCAGAGAAAACCCAATTGCTGATACATGAATCTGTCTAAATAGAATAATCCATTTGCAACATTGATATTAACTCCATGACAGATAATGCTACACGATATTGCTAGTGTATAATAAAAACTCTTTAAAATTGCAGTACAAATATTAAATAGAACTAACTTCTTCTGAAAAATGTGATACAATAAGCAAATTTATTGACTTGTGTGCTAAAGAATATTAAGAAGACAGCACGTACATTCATATTTGCCTAATAATATCTTACACAAAAACTTCTTCTGAAACTGATAGAAGTACATGAGGGCTGTTTTCAGAATTTAGGTGGGTACAACCCCGCTAGATGGGGACAACAGCTGCATGAGAAACAACCAAAATGCAATAAACAACATTACCAGCTGAACAAAGCAACAGAGAGAAGACTTAAAGACTTTATTCTGCAGCCGCAACACCTCTTCGATCCCTACCAGCTCTGCACAGTAAGCCTCTAATTCCTCCATTTTCCCCTTCAACATGATAGCCTTATTCTCAGTATCTCTCAACTCGCACATAATCTGCATTTGATCTCCAGCAAGAGACTTCTGGTCCTCAAGCAGAGCGATGTGATCTTCTGCCCGGACTTTCCAACTTTGAGTAGCTCTTGCCATGATCAAATACTCGATTTCTGCCTCTATCTTCTTCTCAAGCAGGCTCTCAAGTTCAAACTCCATCTCCTTGCAGTTCTCTTTAAGTAATGGTAGATCAGTTTTCTCTATTTCCTTTTTTGGCAACTCAGATTTGTTGAGGATCGCTTCAAGTTCAAGCACCTTTGATTCTCTAGAACTGACAGCTGCTAGTGCTTCTTCCAGTTTACACTGAAGATGTTCTATCTTTTGATTCAATTGGATTGAATCAGCTTCAGGAGATGGGGAACTACTACCTTCCACTTCTTCATAATCGTCATCAAAGTCATCGACGTCTGGCTCCTTCTCAATTTCTCCAAATTTCTCAATTTCTGAACAGGGACAACATATCGGACAAAAATGATCAGTTCGTGATGAAGCATCGTCCTCCGTGCAAACTGGCACAAGTCATAAAATATTCCAGGCAATTACAGAGTTCTGCTCATTTCTGGCATAGTCTCAACCTAAAAGGCAACTGTAGAAATAGAATATAATACTTAAAGCAGCGTGAACTACAACCATCTGTTTTACCTAGAAAATCAGCATCACATAAAAAAAAGTTTGACATACAGCATCATATACCCATAAGTTCGTAATTCTAACCAACGACTTTCTTATATTTCTATTTAATGTGACATAAGGATCTTGCAGAACCAGCTAAAGTCAGTCAAACCTGAAGTCCTTTTTGACCAATCATCTAACAATTCAGTACCTCATGTTCTAGCTAATGTGGTATTAGACTAAGACTTTAATAAAAGAGAGCAAGATGCTTGCACAAAATTTTATAATTCGAGATACAAGGTCCTATGAAATAGATATCTTGATGAAAAGATACTTGGTCTGTACAGACTATCATAATAGAGAAGAGCACATAAATGTGCGGTAAAACTAGGAAGTAGGAACGAGAAGAAAATAAGCGATGAATTCACTAGAGAAAGCTTGAGACTCGTACCAAGCAAAGTAATGAGCATGATACCAAGAAAATATAGTCAAGAACAGCAAAAACATGATGAACCTAACAGTTAGATGCAGATCGAGCCTTCATGTCTAGTCCTAAAACTTATGTAAATACAGCTTTCTATGAGTAATGGTAGATATAGGTTACAGTCGCAGGGATGGAAATTTAGGACTAACTACATGCTCCACACTTAGATTGACATAATCAAATTCTGTGAATGCAGCTTTCTACAAGTAATGCTAGATATGAGCTACAGTCACAGGGATGGATATTTATGAATAACTTAATGCTCCACATTTAGATTTACATAATCAAACACTGTGAATGTGGCTTTCTATAAGTTATGCTAGATATAAGTTACAATCACAGGGATGGATATGTATGAATAACTACATGCTCTATTTTTAGATTGCCAAAGTCAAATGCTGTAACCAGTTTCAAGTCTGCATGAGAACGGACTGGGAAACCATGGAGATGGTCAAAAATAACCACTGAACATGTTGGCCAATGTTCAAGAGAGACATCAAGGAATTCTTCAAATCATTAAAAATTGTAATCAACCCAGAATTGGGATGCTATCCTCATCCTAGGGAGATGTGAATTGCTCTTCTAATGATCTTCCATTTGGTACTATCGACTCGTCATTTGTTTGATCTTCAACAATTTTCTTCTTTGATTCTGGTATGAATGGTCTTTCTTCATTAACTAAATTTTCAGTTCCTTGATCCAGTCTGTTCAATTGTACAACCATTAATTCTTCACCATTCTTTCTCATCAATTTGTTTTCACATCCAGGTCATAATGCAATGCAGCTAATCAAACCTCTTATCACATTGTTGGATCTCTTGTGGCATTTTTCATCCATCAACATGTTGATGAAAAATATGGCATGGTTTTGCCTTAACAATCTCACTTTTATTATACCAATTTAATATATATTGATTGTCAACGAACAGATCTACGAGCAATATAGATCTGAATTTCAAGATTAATATAGATCTAATATCAAGAAACATAGAGTGGAATGATATGCCAACTGAATCCATGGTCATACAAGCAACCTCAAGCCTAACAAAGTCCTTATTAAGTGTGGACTCCACCACAAGAAAAAATAAATAAATAAATTGAAATCTTCATTAGCATTTTTCACTATCCTTGGGGACAACCTTGCTGTACACATGTAAGTCATACCGATTTTAGTATTTAAGAAGCCTATTTTAAACTGAAAACTTACTATAAAAGACAAGGCATCCTTATATCCTGATATTGCAACTTCGGTCCATGATACCCTGTTTGTGCATCACAGGCGTGCACAAGATGTGGCTTGCCTAAGAGACCCAAATGCATACTTCTAAGCTAAAAACAAACACTCAGAAAATAAATCTTGATCGTTTCAGCTGTTATTTTACCCTAGAAAAGGAAATACACATGAGTTCCAAAGCTAATGCCTAATCTAATTGCAACAAAAAGTAGATGGGATGACAATGAAATGACAAGGTGTAACCTAAAAAGCCTACCTGGAAGTTTGAGAAAGCATTCAAAAATCGCCTTTGATTGGATTGCATGAGAAATCAAGATAATTTAAGGTTAGAAGTATGCATTTGCAAATAGAAGTATGCATTTGAAAATAGCCTTTGATTGGAATTCATGATATGCAAATGCACGGTGATAAGAATGAAATGATGAAAAGTTAGCAGATAGCTAGCACACTTCATGATTTCTCTGATTCCCACACGTAAATTTGCACCTTGCACCATCACTATTTGATAGCTTATGCAACAAACAGGACATACAAGTACCTTAGTTCATACATGGACTGCTAATAAGCCAGTGTTATGCAATTGTGAAGTGTTAGAGGAAGGGCTTGATCAAGTAGGACAGCAGTGTTAAGTTTCAAGGTGTCCTAAGTGCCAATCACTAGGACCTCCAAAAGTCCTTCAAAAAAAAAAATAATATCATATATCTAATGTGCTAAATAGTATACTCAGTTAACTACAATGATAGTCAGTAATATAAAACTTTATTATGTTATATTCAGAAGAAGATTTATTTTCATACTTCACTAGAAGTGTCATTCATTGCACTTTTCTGTCGTTAAACATCCTTTAACATTGGTCATGTCATTGCCATCCTAAAAATCATCATAAGTGTCGACAATTCAAGCAAACATAATTATGTCACTCCACTTTGAATACCAGGGAGTGGTGTCATAGCAAAGAGTCCAAAAGTTATAACATTCATAGATTCTTAGTGGAGTTTCCAAGTAGCAAATGATGACTTGGAAGGTTATTGAACAGTTGCAATCTCCACCCCATGAGGAATTTGGATGGATTTGACCATACATTAGATATTGATCAAAAGACTCCTTTTTCTGATAGAAACACTTATTCTTTTAGTTTTTGGCTAGAACATCATTGTGAGAATGAGCAAATTAGTGCAAGAAAGAGAAAAATACACACACACATATGGGCACACGTGCATGTACACACACACACACACACACACACACAGAGAGAGAGAGAGAGGTGCAAATATTTTATGGATATGTATGTCTTTGTGTTACTTTTTTCATTTTGTGTTCAAGGTTTCAGGGCAGAAGTTAGAAGGTGAAATAAATAGCTTGTGCAGGAGCTTGGTAACAACTTTTCTAAACACATGCATGCGTCCATTAAACCATGCATGGACACATACTCAGTCAACTGTTTAGGCATTCAGCAATGGCATACATAAAGAATGAGCATTTCCCTGATAAATGCTCACAAAGATGGTCATTAAAGAAGAGTTAATTATCTTCATCAATATTTAACCTACAAGCCTAGCATGAAAACACTACATGGATAAAAATCAAGATAACTTTCTGCAACATTTTGTTCAAAAGAATGCAAAAACTAGTACTTCATCCCAAAAATCAGAAATTACAATGTTTCATGTAGCAAAGAAAAGGCATTGACCCACCAAAATATCAAGACAAAGTGAACAAAAATGCAATTGTGATTGCTAAGCATTCCAAATCCTCAGCAGATGTCAAGCAAAAATCTTTATTGTGTTGCTTTTTTCTTTAAGAGAAAATTTTCTGTAAGGCATAAAACGGAAAGACAAAAAGCTTCTAAAATAGGACAAAAGAATCAATCACATACACACAAATATATGCATGCACATACATACATATATGCGTGTGAAAGCATACATGAAATGCAAGGACCCTACTCTTCTACAAACTTAGCTATAATATCAGCTCAAGTGTTTTAACAAAACAAGAGTCTGGCAAAATTAACCAGGTGCCCAGCTTTTCTGGGAACAACTGAAACAACATTCAATATTCTTGTCATGTAATTTATTAGCACATGTGATTGATAGAAAAGTTAGAAATAGTTATCAAATTTATGATGATAGTATTGTGATCCACAAATATTTCTTAACATATGACAGATAAGTTCTGAAATCGCTGAAGAAATCCAAGGCTTCTTCTCTGATAACTTAAACACCATCAATGCTCAGTGCATCTATCTATAACTTCATCCACTGTAGCGCAACGCAGCGAGCAGATAAGTAATGACACAAATGCTACATTTTATATACTGTTCTATCAGCAATGCAATTTCATTGTTTTCTACAAGATAATCTAACAACAGAAGAAAGTATATAATCTAAAAGAGCAACTATAGCATGAAATAGCAAAAGAGAAATGCAAATCATTGTACATGAAAACAGCAAATAAGGACAGTGCCTAATCGTTACTCAAAAAAAAAAAAAAAAGGGGTAAATAAAGATATACATGCCATACCACTTTCTAGAGCTTGCTGAGCTGCCTCAAGCAAAACAAGTGACTCAACAAAAGGATCAAGACTTGGGTGTGATCGACAGCTCTCACTGTTTTCAACATTCTCGTCTGCCAATAATTCAGCGTCTAAATTTTCCTTCAATAAATCTTCAAGCACCCCGTTCTCTTTGTGGTAAGCTGATCGGACTTCCTCACTGGGCTGAGCTTCATCGCTGTTCCCTCCATCATAATTTACTGATTTCTCACTCTGCTTTCCACTACTAATCATGCTGCCCCTCTGCGCAAAGGCTGCATTAGAGCTTCTCAAGTCAGACTCTGCACTAGAATGTGAATTCTCCTTCTCAATTCTAACCTGATCTCCTCTAAACTTCTTGATGTTATCTAAGCCACCTCCTCTCCCCCGTTGACCCCTTTGTTGTACAACATTCCCTGATCCTCTCCCACCAAAATTTTTCACCCTGCCTCTCTCCCTCCCAAATCCCACCGCTTCATGCCTAAGCCTTGGAGCACTTGCAGCAGTTGAAGACTTGCTACTTCGGTCCTCACTATTCTCAGAATCCATGCCAATAGAGAAGCCAGTAGCTGCCACCAACAGTCCAAGCTCCGGGTCCAAGGTGCCACCAGCAACTGCGAGGGGAGACCCTCTAGCATTCCTCGACTCCAGAGAAGCCACTGAACCCTCGCCCTCACCCTCACCATCACTCTTATGCTTGTTCTCATCACGAGGCTTCTGAGTCTCCACAAGCGGAAGCCTGCGTTTAAGAATCTGAGCAGAATCGGCACCAGTCGTTCCATCCTTATTTAAATCTCTCCTTATTCTCCTCCATTTCTTTAATCCATACCCCTTCGTAGGCGTCTGCTTCAATGCCACCACCTCAGGCGCTGCAATCGGAGGAGATACAATTGTCCTTAACAGCGAACCGGCCGAATTCCCAACTCCAACTCCATCCCCATTCACTTTTGCTTCTGCCGGAGACGAATTTGCTTCAGGAGGAGATACACTCCCTATCTCCTCCCTATCCCCATCAGCATCCCCTGTTTCAACCGGGGAATGGTTCTTAATATATTCTTCAGGACCCATATCGCCATTGACCTCCACCTTATTTGCACCTAAAGGTGCCATCTTTCCTACGGTTTCATTCCTCTCTCCCACCTCCTCCGACCCAGATTTCGATCTATCGTCCTTCAAATCCATGCCTCAACCTTCCGCAACAACCTAAACCTAGCACAATTTACCAAGATCCACCACAGAATTCCTCAAATCTCAATGCCAACTACAACCAAAAATCTCAAAAACCGAAATTCGTCCGCCCATAGGGAACTAAGAACGCAGGCGATTTTACTGAAAACCCAACGAAATTTCCCGGGAGCAGCTGAAACATAAAGATCAGAGCATGAATTGCGAGTGAAAGGGTACCTTCCTATGGTCACATCTTCGGGATTAGCGTTCTGCGATCGGGGATGGGGAAAGATCAGAAGGCAAGGGGCCTCCAAACCCTAGGAATCAGCGAAGCAGAAGAAAGGGGGTTGATAAAGACTATATAGATATATATAATGAAGATAAATGGACGTAATAATACGAGTATATTATTAGTTTCTTATTATTTTTACGTGGACGGAAGGCGGTGGACAGATAGATACGTGGGTCCCGCACACGTGGCGCTGTTTCTCGGCGTGCGCGTGTTGGATCTCTTATTGCTTAGGGGAATGCCACTGGTTGCTAGGTTAAATTACGAAAATGCTTCAGTCAGGGCTCACCTTTGCCGCGCCACGTGAAACTTGGCAACTTCCAATCAGGAGTTGACACGTCATCAATTTCTCGCTTCATTAGTGTCGGCAAGACGTGTCATTCTTCTATTTGCAGTGATGTTGCATTAGCGACGTTCTCCACAAAGAGAACGTAATCATTGGAATCAACTGATCCCTCCCAAGAGAAGAGCAGTTAGGGTTAGGAATCATCTGGTTACACCAAGTGGCTGTTTTGCTGTGGAGCTACAAGAATCTCACCTAAGCAATCCTTCTCCCATTATTCTGAGGTCCAGATATGGGGGCCAAATTCACAGCTGGGTGTCTAGGGACGCAGGGGGATCAACAGGAGGCATTCTTTTGGGTTGGAATGGTACCAAGCTTATAGTGTTAAGATAGGAGGTTAAAAGATTCTCTATCTTAATTTTGTAAAATAGCAGTGTTGGGATATACCGGCTGACCCCCATACACCGACTTACCTTCGGATCAGTCTGACCGACGACCGACGGATGACTCCGACCGACGCCCGACTCTACCGACCGCACTGATCGACGACTGCCGATAGTAGCTGCCGACATTGTCCGACTGAAGAAGTATCGACCGAACCGACCCATGTTGTTCCCGACCAATCGAGCGGCCGAACCCATATTACCGACTCACTGTCGGGGGTGGCAGCCGACGTCCGACTTAAGCAAGACACCTGACCAGCCGACGGTGCCTCCGGATCATCACCTGATATCCCACAACCAAATACCGACGTATGGTCGGTCGGCTTCCTCAAACGCCGTACGATTACTGAGGGCCACCGTCCTGACAAAGGCATGCAGCATAGCTGCCCTGGGACATTGTCCTGCCGAAGACATGGGTTCGTTCTGACAACCCGCGGTGATTTGACAGTCCATGGCGACTCTGATAGCCTCCGGCAATTTGACAACTCCTCCCATTGTCTGCGCTATTAATGATGGCGCCATGCCACGCTCTACTATAAAACGGGAAAGGCAACAGTGCTGGAGGAGGTTCTTTCGAAACCCCTTAACTCCCCCCTCTCAAGCTCTCTCTCTCTCATTGCTGAGCTCCTTGATTCTTTTCTACTGTTGCCTAGTCTCCTCTCTGACTTGACCGTCGGAGGATCCCCGCCGGAGTCACCTCCGGTCGGTGCAAACTTCTTTTGCAGGCGCTCGCTCCCGGTGACCAGGCGACGAGAGGATTGGCCGCAACAGGTTTTGGTGCGACAGGAAGGGGGACGACAGGAATCACGACTCTCACATAATTCGAAACATCTTTTCGAGATGACAAGAATCAGGGCTCAGCGATCGAGGGCCACCGGATCGGCAAGGGACTCTTTCCGTCGGGAAGAGGCCTCTCCTCCACCCTCCATGGCGGAACCCAGCTCTCCGCATCTTGTGGTGACCACGGAGGCGCAAATCACGACGATCGTACGGCAGATGACCGTGCTGACGGACGCGGTCAAGAGCCTTCAACAACAACCAACCCGGTTGCCGCACTCGCCGGCGAGGCAACCGACGGTGCATTCGATGCCCTCCAGGAGCAGCAGCCGACGCCCGCATCGGTCGCCGTCTCCCCCTCAAGAGCAGCTGTCACAACACTCCCACCGAGAGGAGGAGAGGCGGCCACGGCATGATGCCCACCAGTCCCGACAACCGTCTCCTTCCCAGCTGGAACGAGCAAGGAAGGAGAAGCGGCCGCGTACACCGTCCGCTTCCCTCTCAGATTCATCGGGAGACTCCACTCCCGGGGTCTCTCAGCACCGACGGGCCGACGACTACGAACATAGGTTCGGAGAAATCGACCGTTGACTCGCTCAACTCCAGGTGGATGGTCAGAAGTCTTCGAACGATGTCGACTTTCGGACCACCCAACCTCTCTCCCGACTCATCCTCGACGAGCCGATCCCTAGTCGGTTCAAGATGCCTCACGTGGAGCCTTACGACGGCTCCACCGACCCAATTGACCATCTGGAGAGCTATAAGGCTCTTATGACAATCCAAAGGACAACCGATGCCCTCATTTGCATCGGCTTCCCCGCCACACTCCGTAGAGCTGCCAGGACCTGGTACTCCGGCCTCCGCTCAGGAAGCATCCACTCCTTTGGTCAGCTCGAACATACTTTCGTGGCCCATTTCAGCACTAGCCGGAAGCCCCCACGAACATCGAACAACCTTTTTTTCCTCAAGCAGGGAGAAAACGAGATGCTCTGACACTTTGTGGCCCGGTTCAATGCGGCCACACTTGAGGTCCGGGACCTCAATGAAGACATGGCTATCTCGGCCATGAAGAGGGGACTAAGGGGGTCTCGGTTCACATATTCCTTGGACAAGACCCTCCCCCGGACGTATGCCGAATTGCTGGAGCAGCGTACAAATACATGCGCGCGGACGAAGGAGCTTTCTACCGGTGCCTGACTTAAGGCACAGACTGGAAGAAAAAATGGAAGAAAGGTCGGGCCCCTACTGAACCTAGCAGGCCCCCCCATCGATAGATGGGCCTTACCCCGACGACGGAGTCTGAGATCGATGCATCGCAGGTATGACTCCTACACCCCTCTCCCCGCTCCTCGTGCGCAGATCCTGATAGAGATCGAAGGAGCGGAGTATCTACGATGGCCTCGGCCTCTGAAGGCAAAAAGCCCTGACCAACACGGCTCGATCGTCGATCGCCGAATCAACGGCTCGATCATCGATCGCCGAACCGATGGCCTCGACCTCTGAAGGCAAAAGGCCCCGACCAACACGGCTCGATCGTCGATTATCGAATCAATGGCTCGATCACCGATCGCCGAACCGACAGCCTCGGCCTCTGAAGGCAAAAGACCCCGACCAACACGGCTCGATCGTCGATCGTCAAACCAACGGCTCGATCATCGAACCGATAGCCTCGACCTCTGAAGGCAAAAGGCTCCGACCAATACGGCTCGATCGTCGATCGCCGAATCAACGGCTCGATCATCGATCGCCGAACCGATGGCCTCGGCCTCTGAAGGCAAAAGGCCCCGACCAACACGGCTCGATCGTCGATCGCCGAATCAACGGCTCGATCACCGATCGCCAAACCGACGGTCTCGACCTCTGAAGGCAAAAGGCCCCGACCAACACGGCTCGATCGTCGATCGTCGAACCAATGGTTCGATCATCGATCACCGAACCGACGGCCTCGGCCTCTAAAGGCAAAAGGCCCCGACCAATACGGCTCGATCGCCGATCGTCGAATCAATGGCTCGATCACCGATCGCCGAACCGATGGCCTCGGCCTCTGAAGGCAAAAGACCCCGACCAACATGGCTCGATCGTCGATCGCCGAATCAACGGCTCGATCACCGATCGTCGAACCGATGGCCTCGGCCTTTGAAGGCAAAAGGCCCCGACCAACACGGCTCGATCGTCGATCATCGAATCAATGGCTCGATCATCGATCGCCGAATCGACGGCCTCGACCTCTGAAGGCAAAAGGCCCCGACCAACACGGCTCGATCGTCAATCATCGAATCAACAGCTCGATCGCCGATCGTCGAACTGACGGCCTCAGCCTCTGAAGGCAAAAGGCCCCGACCAACGGCTCGATCGTCGATCGTCGAATCAACAGCTCGATCATCGATCACCGAACCAACAGCCTCGGCCTCTGAAGGCAAAAGACCCCGACCAACATGGCTCGATCGTCGATCATCGAATCAATGGCTCGATCATCGATCGCCGAACCGACGGCCTCAGCCTCTGAAGGCAAAAGGCCCCGACCAACATGGCTCGATCACCGATCGTCAAACCGACGGCCTCGGCCTCTGAAGGCAAAAGGCCTCGATCGAAGTGGCTCGATCGTCGATCACCGAATCAACGGCTCGATCATCGATCGCCGAACCGACGGCCTCGACCTCTGAAGGCAAAAGGCCCCGACCAACATGGCTCGATCGTCGATCACCGAATCAATGGCTCGATCACCGATCGTCGAAACTGATGGCCTCGACCTCTGAAGGCAAAAGACCCCGACCAACATGGCTCGATCATCGATCGCCGAATCAACGGCTCGATCATCGATCGCCGAACCGACGGCCTCGACCTCTGAAGGCAAAAGGCCCCGACCAACATGGCTCGATCACCGATCGTCGAATCAACGACTCGATCACCGATCGCCGAACCGATGGCCTCGACCTCTGAAGGCAAACGGCCCCGACCAACACGGCTCAATCGTCGATCGCTGAATCAACGGCTCGATCATCGATCGCCGAACCGACGACCTCGATCTCTGAAGGCAAAAGGCCCCGACCAATATGGCTCGATTGTCGATCGCTGAATCAATGGCTCGATCATCGATCGCCAAACCGACGGCCTCGGCCTTTGAAGGTAAAAGGCCCCGACCAACACGATTCAATCACCGATCGCCGAATCAATGGCTCGATCATCGATCGTCGAACCGACGGCCCCGCCTCTGAAGGCAAAGGGCTTCGACCAACATGGCTGGCTAACTTGCCAACTTAGCTTCGACTAAGAAAGGGCAAAAATGCCAAGACAACCGCGACATACCCGCCTGACCAAGGTACTGGGCAACGGATATTCGACTTGCGACATACCGACCCGGTCACGACCGGTCGAAGGATATTCGGCTTGCCACCGTCTATCATATGACTCGACATGCTACTTGCGACATACCGATCCGATCACGATCGGTCGAAGGATATTCGGCTTACCACCGTCTATCATACGACTCGACATGCTACTTGCGACATACCGACCCAGTCACAACCGATCGAAGAATATTCGGCTTGCCACCGTTTATCATACATCCTGATGCACACGCCCGATCAAGGGCCGGACAATAGATATTCAACTTGTCATCGTTATCCTATCCGAATACGTCGGACGCTACTCGACCATTAGACTCTGTGGAATGATTGTGTCGACGAGCAACGATCCAACATGCATGCTCGACCTGCAGTCAGAACGACCGACATCGGATCGTTCGTTGATGCGATCGCCAGAGTCGGGGCAAGACATGACGGAAAACCACTCCTTTCACCCGAAGCCATCGCCCACGTGTCCAAGCGAGCCAACATGACATCAGACTCAGGAGTGGTGGGGGGGCAACTGTTGGGATATACCGACTGACCCCCATACGCCGACTTATCCTCGGATCAATCTGACCGACGACCGACAGATGACTCCGATCGACGCCCGACTCTACCAACCGCACTGATCGACGACTGCCGATAGTAGCTACCGACATTGTCCGACTGAAGAAGTATCGGTCGAACCGACTCATGCTGTTCCCGACCAATCGAGCGGCCGAACCCATATTGCCGACTCACTGTCGGGGGTGGCAGCCGACGTCCGACTTAAGCAAGACATCTGACCAGCCGACGGTGCCTCCGGGTCATCACCCGACATCCCACAACCAAATGCCGATATATGGTCGGTCAGCTTCCTCAAACACCGTACGACTACTGAGGGCCGCCGTCCTGACAAAGGCATGCGGCATAGCTGCCCTGGGACATTATCCTGCCGAAGACATGGGTTCGTTCTGACAACCCGCGGTGATTTGACAGCCCACGGTGACTCTGACAGCCTCCAGCGATTTGACAACTCCTCCCATTGTCTGCGCCATTAATGATGGCGCCATGCCGCGCTCTACTATAAAATGGAGAAGGCAACAGCGCTGGAGGAGGTTCTTTCGAAACCCCTGAACTCTCCCCTCTCAAGCTCTCTCTCTCTCTCATTGCTGAGCTCCTTGATTCTTTTCTACTGTTGCCTAGTCTTCTCTCTGACTTGACCGTCGGAGGGTCCCCGCCGGAGTCACCTCCGGTCGGTGCGGACTTCTTTTGCAGGCGCTCGCTCCTAGCGACCAGGCGATGAGGGGATTGGCTGCAACAAGCAGAATTCTCAATGTGACGTGGATGTCCATTGTCATGTATGGGCCTCCGGAGCATGCATTAAAGAGAGTGTTCTGGAGAGAATTGAAGCAGATTAGTGCATCTTGTCCTGAACCCTGGATTATTATTGGTGGGAACTTCAATACTACCTGTAAGTCTCCATGAAGGAACAGAAACCAGCGAGCCATTAAAATCACTAGAGCTTTTGACCATTTTATATCTAGACCGCCCATGTGATTGATCTCCCTTTGAAAGGCTAGCAATACACGTGGAGCAACAGGCCAGAGTCACTTGTATTAGCCAAACTGGACAGATTCCTTTTCTTTTTTTTTTTTTGAAAGTAAAGAAAGCCTAAACCACCTAAATTTATTTGGAAAGTGAAGAGAAAATACAAAGATGGGTTAGTCCAAGATGGAGTAAGCCCATAGAAGTATCACAGTGTGATTTTAATACAACTTTGCAACAGCAGAAAACAAACAGAGAGACAGAATGGCCTACAAGATGCTTTGGCAAGCCAAAGAAAAGGATCAGCAGAGAAACAGAGCTAGCATGAAAGTTTTCAGAGTGGAGCAGATGACTGACCTAATGTGCAATTGGACTACTGATTTGAGAGATGCTTCTATGGCTGCTTCCCAATATCCCGCAGCAGTAACAAAGGAAGCAAGGGAGCCCCGCGAGATGGAGAGCTGATGGCCTAGCATTCACGATCCTCCTAGAACTACAAAATTCACTGCAAAAGGTTAGTCTTTCCATTGAAAAACTGAGCTGACACTGTTGCAAGACCAGATATCTCTTTTTGGTTAAGAAAAATTGGACAGATTCTTGATTTCCATCAAACGGGATGATGTGTGCCATCAGTCATGGTAGTTGGCCTTGCCGAACTCTGGGTTTTTCTTCCCCCTCCTTTGTAAACGTAAAAGTTTGTTTAAAGTCAGCAGGAGCTGGTTGGAATATAATGGATTTCAAATATTATGTCAGATGCTCCGAAATCAGTTAATTGGCTCTCATAGGAATACAACTTAAAGTTGAGTATTTAAATTGAGAGCAACCAGAATTGCTTTGAAATCATAATTAGCTGAGGTAAGAGCGGAAACAAGAGCTGTTAAAGAAAGGTTACTGGGGAAGATTCAAAAGCTGGACCGTAAGGAGGAATTAGCACCACTCTTTCCTTCTGACAGAGATCATAAAAAGGCATGCAGAATTGAATTGCAATGTATTTTCAAAATCGAGAAAATATATTGGAAGCAAATGTCAAAGGTAAAATGGTTGACTGAAGGAGATAGCAACATGGCTTTCTTCCATAAGACTGTCAGTTTTCATAGGAAGATCAACTAGATCAGCTCAGTTCAATGGTATGGACAGGGGTTTCTGATTGTGGTAGCGTCTTCAAATGTATGTTTGAGGTTTCACTCGTGGAACTTGATTGGGAGGCTATTTATTGCTCTTCTTGCATGGATCTCTCCTGTCTTGAATCTTCTTTCACATTAGATGATATCAAACGGACACTGCTCAATTTTCAAGGGGACAAGAATCGGGTACCTGACAATTTTTTCATATGCTTCTTTTAGTATTTCTAGGATAGTGTCGGGGGTGATATCTTGTTTCTCTTCGAAAAAAAAAAATCTGTGCATGTGACGTAAACTTGGAGAGACTAAACTATGATGTCCTCTCTCTAGTTTCCAAGAAAGATACGGCTAGAGCTCAAATGGACATCACACCAATTAGTCTCATGGATAGAGAAATGACGATCTTCATCTATGTCTTGGCAAATAGCCTGCAACCTTTCATGAATCACTCATTGATCCAGCCCAAATTGCATACATCAAGGGAAGGTCTACTCTTGATCATGTTTTTTGTGCAAATAATATCATTTTTGACTTGAAAAAGTTAGAGGGAAGTGTGGTGTGTAAACTGGACTACTCCAAAGCGTCTGATAGATTGACCCCTTTTACTTCATCAAAGTTCTCTCCATCATAAAGTTTCCCCTTGGATGGATTGATCGGATGAGAAATATTATGCTTTCTAACAAAGTGACAGTGAATGTCAACAAAAAATTAGGAAATTGGATTTTATGCAAGCGTGGGCTCATACAAGGAGATCCACTTCTAACATTCCTGTTCATTATTGTAGTAGATCCTCCATGTCACTTGCTCAACCATGCAGCCTATTGGGATTTTCTGAGGGGTTGGATAGCCTGTGGATTCTTGGTGGTACCAAGATGCTCTAATATGCAGATGACACGTATTTCTTTTTATCTAAAGCAAGGAAGGAATTCATTGCAGTGTTGAAAATCATTCTCTATTATTTTAAGCTGACCTCGGGCTTTTCAATTAACCATAGCTAGAGCACCATCTTTCTCACTGGATACATTAGAGGCCATGCTGACTTGCTGGGGATTGAACAAGATTGCTTAATTGCTCTCTTTCTCCTCTACCCCTCAAATATCTTAAATTGCCTCTTTGTGGAAGCAAGCCTTTTAGAAATGTTTGGCAGATGTTACTACAAAAATTTGAGGGTAAATTGGTGGGTAAATACTTGTCTTTTGGGGGAAGATTAATTCTCATAAACTGGATTCTCACTGCACTTCCTTTTACTATATGTCTTTGTTCAAGTTGCCAGTGTGGATTACGAAAAGAATTGATAGGTACAGGAAGAACCTTTCTATGGAATGCTGGTAAGAATGCCAATGGAGTCTCTAGTAAAGTCAATTGGAGTACTGTTTGCCTTCAAAAATATAAGGGATGATTAGGAGTCAAGGGTATCAGTCAATTTAATCTATCTCTCCTTGCCACATGGCGATGGAGGTATCTAACTCATAATCAGAAATTTAGTGCACTATGCCTACCACAAAAAGTGAGGCTTTCAATGAAATGGAAGCCTAGTAGAAAATGTTCTAGTTCGGTGAAGGATGTTATAAATGCTCTACCTGTGCTTTGGAATAGGACTATGTTTCATACTGGCAAAGGAAAGGAAACATTATTTTTGAAAGATGCTTGGATTTGTGATGCCCTTCTACAAACCTTGTTCCCAAAACTTTTTGAGATCAATAGAAAGAAAAATAGAGTGGTTGCTGACTCTCTAATTTCAACTCTAAGTATTAGAGACTCAAAGGAACTAGGCCCTCATCTCAGCAGATTCAAATTGAATTTGACTCTTCTTTCCCTCCTTGCATTTACTGCTGCCTCTTGCTATTAGTTTATTAATTCAAAAGGGGTAAGATGCTAGTTTGCAAAGTCTTTTGGGACACTTCGATGCTTCTTGTGGCTTAGATGGAAGAAAAAATTGACTAGTAGAGAGCTCCTTCAAATCAAAATAAGTAAGCATTAAAGGGGACTATATTCTCTGTGGCCATGGGAAAGAAACTGTAGAACATTTTTGCTACTTGTATTAGTACTTTCCCTTTATCTGGAAGAATATTTGCATTTGTCTTGGAGTATTGCACCCTCAAACATCCTTTGTTGATCGGTGTGTTACTTGGAGAAAAGGGATGTTTTCTAAAGCATCACCAACCTACGATGCTCGTCTTAAACAAGTTGTCTTCAGTTGTTTTTACTGCTCTTCTTTGTGCAACCAAAAGCTACTCCTTGAATTCGGCAAAATCTAGATCAAGTTAAAGAATCTCACATCTTTGTTGCATGAATGATAAAAGCTCGGATAAACCAAAACTAAGTATCTCTTCTTAGAGCCACTTCTACTATGTGCTTCTAATGAGTTCTTGGTCATCTTTCTGCTACAATGAGCTACTGTAAGTTTTTTCTCGAGTTCATTCCCCTGACTATGATCATGCTCTTCACCCCTCCATATAGCAATTATCTCTGTTTTATTCCTGATTCATTTTTCATTTTTCTTGTGTTCATTCTCCTGAATTTGGCTTCTTAAAGACTGCTTTTGATCTATAAATAGAAAGACCTCTCTGGCTTTTGTTTACTATGCGGTAAGCTTAATTTCATGTGGCCACTATATCTCCTGCTATTTCTTCAGTACTTGCTCCCCTGTTTAGGGTTTATTCTAAAGCTTTTGGGCTCTAATTCGTTGCTATTTTCTCCCTTTCTAGTTACGGTTTTATTGGAGACAATGATGGAGAACAGATACTACTCTCTGAGTCTCCTTCTTTTGATCTTTTCTCACTAGAAGAATGAATTGAGTCTCATTGTGGGCTTTCTTTTAGACTTTTTTTTCTATCTTTATACTATGTATTCTCTGTCTTCTTTTCTTATCTTTCTAAACCTCTATGTGGTAATTTATTTTTTTGATCAAAGGAGGAGGCTGCAAGGGGAGCAGCCACCTATCATTTATTGATAGAGAGATGAAGAATTATATACAAAAGAGTCAATTTTAATATGGTAGAGACACTACAAAGAAGAAGCAACGAGGAACCTGATATTGATTCCATCCTGACCTTAGAAGGGGCCAAGGGCCTTTGAAATCGGCTATGGCCGACCTAGTCTCCTCGACCGACGATTCTTGAGATCCACTAAGATTGACCCAATCTCCTTGGCCAAAGACAAGGTGAAAGACACCAACCCAACATGGTAAGCTACCAATTCTGGAAGGCAATCATCCCCCCCTCCCCTCCAATAGTGGTAAGCCAGATAAGGCATTCATAATTGCACAAAAAGGGATCAGCATGACAACCAAGTAACAACCTATCTATACTACATCCAAAACGTAGGGTGTGATCTCCACCGACGTAATTCACAGGCACATTTTGCTAATGACTACTGCTAGTAGTAGGAAAACCCCTTGCCCCCTCTCATAAATAGGAGGAAACAATGGATCCTAGATAAATCTCGAGTTCACACCGAAGATGGTCAAGGAGGGGCAAGACCTAACGAGAAGAGTAGTCACCCTCAACAAGTTTGATCCAAGTTAGTGAAAAAAAAGCCTGTCATTTTTCAAGGACCTCAATCAAATAAAGAACTTTCAATGGTTCAAGGAATGCCGGTCGCATTCGATGAATTGAAGGAGACCTTGGCTCTCCTTCGCTCCTCAACAAGCTTGAGATTGAAGACATGTACTTGTATCTTGCGATTTCTAACTTGACGGTTAGCTTGATGCTCATCCAATAAGAAGAGACATGCCCTGGTGATCTCGGCAACAAAGTTGCATCTATTCTTCAAACTCGATCGGCCATTAAAGTGCAAATGCTCACCAACTTTATCCTGAAATGTAATGTTCTCAAAGAAGAGATGCTTAGGACTGAGCCAAAGGAAGAAGAACCCAGAGAATATTGGATCCTACATGTAGATGGATCCTTTAGTATGGCAGGCTGTAGGGCTAGACTGTTCATTACTAGTCCGATGGGGCTAGTCGCGGAATATGTCTTGCACTTCAGATTCGAAATCTCAAACAATATAGCAGAATACGAGGCCTTTATTACTGAACTCAAGATTACTAAGGACCTAGAAGTGAGCTACTTGAAGATTTATAGTGATTCACAGCTCATCATTGGGCAAGTACAATGAGAGTTTGAGACATGGAAGCCCAATATAGTTAAATATTTATAAAAGGTGAGGGATTTCTCTTCGATTTTTACTACCCTCAATATCTAGTAGATCCTAAGGTTCAAAAATACCAGGGCCGACCTTAACCATTAGAGGAGATAATCCAAAGAGAGACCCCTGGGCTCCTTGCATGAGATGTGAGTCGAGCTAAAGGCAAAGTGCTCCTCGCTTAAGTATGAGCTGAACACAAGCTGACCTTATCGAGATAGATGACAAGTAGATTGAATAAGATGAGAAGAGCTTTTCTTTGGAAGGGCATTGATAAAATTTTAAGATTTCATTATTTGATGAAATTGGGACTCCGTTTGTAAATCAAAATATCAAGATGCATTAGGGATCAAGGATCTTAGCTTGATGAACCAGTCCTTGTTGGCCAAATCTTCCTACAAGTTCCTGAAGGGGTCTCCTAATGCTTGGTGGTATGAGGTGGCTCAAGCCTACTATTCGAGGAAGAAATTGGGTATACAGTTGAGGAGATGCAGCAAAGGGCTTCTCCAATTTGAAGGAATGTTTACTTGAAAAGTTCAAGGTGGGGAATGGGAGGGCTATTAGATTTTGAGAGAATGTTTGGCTTGTTGTGATTTTTCTTTGCTTGCATTTCAAGGATCTTTGTGATAGGTTAATGAAGCCAAATATGTGTGTCGTTGTTTTGGACTTAAAAGACTCTAGCTTGGTGCTTCCGTGTTCATGGATCATTAATTGCAGATCAGGTGTCTCAACTCAACTACCTTCTTGCTCTACTTTGGCTCTCCTGTATCATGGACATGCCAATTTGGAAGTTGAACCAGTCAGGCTTGTTCACTGTTGAATCTTTTTACAAATTCCATAATTTCAGGGATCTCCAATTTTTTTTCTGAAAATATTATGTGGAGGATACCTATGCTAGAAGAAGTTAAGATTTTTTTATGGCTTGCGACAAAAAGCAAGCTACATATGGGTGAGATCTTGGCATAAAAAGTTTGGAACGTTAATTCAGGCTATATGTTTTGCTGCTTGAGTTAGGAAATGGTCAATTCACATCTTCTTCAGATGCCCATTTGCATGGAGCCTATGGAATATGTTCAAGGAGCAGTTGAAGCTACTTGGGTAGTTGTCCTCCTTCCTTAACATTTGGATCTCTTGGAGGAAGAACAAGCTGAAGTTGGTTAGAAGGGGAGGAGTCCAGTTAATGGCAGCTGTTTGCTGGGAATTGTGGAGAGAAATAAGTGCACACTTGTTTATCAACAAGAGAAGATCTCTATGTTCTGTTGTGCAATTAATTATACTTTTCTTTCATCCCTAGAGATAACTCTATAACTCTAAAGTAGTAGCGGAGCATCTGAGTTTGTGGGAAAAGATTAAATCTCTATATTCCTAAGAGATCTTCTACTTTCGCTACTATAAATGGCATATTGCAATAAAGGTCTATTTGGGTTCTTCAGCAATTCTGGTAGGGTCTAAAACATTATTTGATATGCTTGTCAATGGGGTCTGAATGCTAAAATTTTTGCAAAGTGTTGTATTGCTTATTTAGTTTGTTGTGTAGTGTTTGGCATTATCTCTTTATACCATTTGCTTTCTGTACATTTATTGCTTTCAATAAATTAGGGAAAGCTATTCACTTCCTCCTATTCCCATCAGAAAAATAGGAAGCATTGGCTTTCATCAGTATTTGGAAAAACTCAAGTAAGATCAATCTTTTGATATAAGAGGATCAATTCCTTACCAACTAATAATCAGTAGCGCCACATTATAAAATGGACCCACAGTTTCATTTCTTTATTTCTCTAGATCAAATGTTGCATTTGAGGTTTTCTCTGCTTAATGTGATTTCCACCACCACTCCCTTTCTGTAGCATAATATTCTTTTTTAGACAGAATTTTCTTATCTGGACTGTCAAAACCAAAAGGATGTTTTGAATTCGATCAAAGTTGGCTGACCTTCAAAGGAATTCATGATGTGATTTCTTTGGCATTGACCTCTACTGATTTCTCAAATGATGTGGCTGCGAACTCTGTGTTTAAATTGAAGGATGCTTGCCTCAAAGCATTAGTCCTCCAAGATTAGAGCTTTAGTGAGAGCTAGCTAAGAAGATCAACTTGCTAAATATTATTCAAGATCTGACAGAAAGGAAGAGCGCAACACTACCTCTCAATCTAAAAGGGAGCTTAGAGAGATTTATAGGGAAAAACTTCATCAAATTTATGCATCGAAGGAAATTTATTAGAAGTAAAGGACAAAAATCAAGTTGACTACTGTGAGAGATAATAATATAGCTTTTTTCCACAAATCCGCTAATTCTCGTAGAAAAATGAATTGGATTTCTTGTGTTGAATGGTAGGGAGTAGAATATTTGGAAAAGAAAGATTTGAATCAGATTTTTGTTGAAAATTAACTTTAAGCAGATTTTGATGACCCTGGAAAACCTTCCATTTATCTTGATAGGGACCTTCTCTATCCATCTCCATCAACTTCTTTGGATGTTTTAGGCAACCTTTTTACTTTTGAGGAAGTTAAAGAAGCTGTATTTAGCTTCAAGGGGAGATAAGAGCTCAGGATCGGATGGCTTCTCTACGTACTTTTTCTAATATTTCTAAGATCTGATTAAAATAATATTTTTGCCCTTTTCAACAGTTGCACAATAGAAACTTGGATCTTGCTATAGTCAACTATGCTATACTATTATCCTTATCAAAAAAAAGAAAAAAAGAACTATGCTGCACTATGATCATCCCAAAGAAGTGACAAAATCTCCCCCAGATTTTTAACCAATTAGCTTTGTACACAATTGCATAAAAATTATCTTGAAGGTACTAGCCAATCATTATAACCTTTCATCAATGATCTTGTAGATCCCGTGCAAACGGCCTACATTAAAGAGAAGTATATTATACATAACATTTTGTGTGCCAATGTGATCCTTCATCACTCTCGAAGATTCAAGTTCAAAAGAGCCATTTGCAAACTTGACTTCATGAAAGCATTTGACAAAGTTGGCCATTATTATCTTTTCAAGTTGCTTGTGAGGTGGAAGTTCTTGTCATTGTGGATTGATTGAATCTTTAACTTAATTTTATCTTATAAAGTTAAGATAAATGTCAATTGGGAGATTGGTGATTGAATTTTTTTTACGCTCAAGCAAGATGACCCACTATCTCCCTTTTTTCCATCCTAGTAGTGGATCCGATATGTAGAATGCTCCATGCAGCTACTTCAGTAAAGATCTATGAGGGCTTGAGAAATCCATGAATTTGTGGGAGGACCAAGATACTGTAATATACAGATGACACTCTGGTATTTCTCAAGCCAGAAAAAATTATTGTGCAGTTTTGAAAATTATTCTCTTCTATTTTGAATTTGTTTTTGGGCTTTCCATTAACTTTCAAAAGAGCTCAATCTTATATATTGGTCGAAGGCTTGATAATAGGTCGGCATGTGGTAAATTGCTCAATTATCCAAAATTTCTGGCAAAATTTCTTTGTGCGCTACGGATGGTGCAAAATCTCGTGCACCGCTCGCGATGATTGATTCCTCCACAGGGCCGACGAAAAAAAAAAAATTTCTCGCACATCGCATTCCAGCCTCGTGCGTGAACCAATCACTGCGGGCAATGCGTGCGGTTCTGTACTGCCCGCGGTGCACAGAATTTCTCAGCTTCCAATACCCTAGAAAATATTTGGGCCTCCGTCTTAGTGGCGCAAAGCCTTGCAAGTCGGATTGGTTTAGTCTTCTCCGAAGAATTGAGAATCAGTTAAGCTTCTTGGAAAGATGAGCATCTATCTTTTGATGGGATGCTCATCTTGATCAACTCTGCTTCTATCTTTTGGTGGGATGCTCATCCTGATCAACTCTATTCTCACTTCACTTTCCCCATGTCATTTTTCAAGTTACCGTCTTGGGTTTGTGGGAGAATTGATAAATATAAGCGATCGGGCCGGCTCTTCTAACTCTCTTCGTTTTTCAAACAAAGTCAACTGAAAATTGTTTGTTTGCAAAAGGATGAAGGCAGTCTGGGAATTAAGGACATCCCAAGTTTCAATGATGCTTTGTTGGCAAAGTGGTGATGGAGATATATTGTCAAGGATCCAGGATTATGAAGGAAACAAATCGAGTATGCATATTATAGGAATGTAAAACTACCGAGGTGATGGAAACCGCCAAAGAAATGCTCAAATTTTGGGGAGGATGCTATCGAAGCACTTCCGGCATTTTGGAATAGAAGCAATGAAAAAAATGTTTCTTTTTGGAAAGATGGTTGGCTTTGTGATACTCCACTTAAATTAGTTTTTCCCGGCCTCTATGCTCGAATGCCAGAAAGAATGAAACAGTTTCAGATATTCTTCAATAGTAGGTCCAGGACATGGAACTTCAAACATTGCAGAGACCATTCAATTGAGATTCAACACCAATGAAGTTTTTTGCTGTCCCAACTTGATTCGGTGACTTTGAACACAGATGAAGGTAGGCTTGTTTGGAAATTAAAGAGCAATGGTATTTACATGCCCGCATCTCATTAACAGCTCATTGTTTCAAGAGCAGTGAAGTGTAGGTTCGCTTCATTGCTATGGAGTTGTTGTGGCCAACTCCCTCGTCGTCTATCATCAGTGAAGAGCACCTGCAAACATAAATCCTCACAGATCGAAATTGTGTCCGGCGGAGACCCTCCGATGCCTAAGTCAGAGAGAAAATTAGTGAATAGTAGATTTGAACGTTTAGAGTATTAGAGCTTTGGCTCAGAATTATCTTCCCGGTGCTGCTCACTTACCCTCCTTTTATACATAATTCTGATGTAACCGTCGAGCACGTAGTCCCGCTTTTTATGGCACTAAATTATCAGATCATTATTGTGGAGTTAGTGGATCGTTAATTCTCACTAATTGTCATGATATGTAGTTGATAATCATTTACAATGATTAGAATGTGTTGGACAGATAGACCGACTGTATGTCGGTCGGTAGCAGTAAGTTGGTAGAAGATCCGAATGACCATCGGCTAGTAACTCTGATATGCCGATGGTCTTAGATCGGAGGTTCATCAAGTTGTTTGTTATAATTGATTATCGATCAGTCAACCGATTGTAAGTCGGCATAATATATTCAGTCGGCCAATATAGAGTCGGAGTCGAGGATCGATTGACTTGTCCCAACAAGAGTCTCTCTATACCAATGAAAATCAAATGCTTCCATTGGCTCTGTTGGAGGATGCGGCTGAACACCAGAGATATAATTGGACGAAAGCTCAGAAAAAACCTTGGAGGATGTTTGCCGTGCCTTAATTTAGTTGAATCGGTCGACCACCTATTTGCGGACTGCAGCTTCTTTTTACCAATAATTGGAAATCCATATGCCTTTTGATTGGAGTTTTGCATTCCCATAATATATTTGAAGGTCTGTGTCTGGATTGGAGAAGGAAAAACTTCAAGACAGCCACACAACCTGTAATTTTGATGTTGATTGAAGCTGTAGCATGGTCATGATGGAGTCCTCCTTTGCTAATTGTTTCACAGCATGTTCAAATTGTGTCACCAAGTTTGGGGCGAACACAATATGATCACACCATGTATCTCCATTTCTGTGCTCCTGTGTGACAAACTTTGCTGAACTTAAGCATGACACATGAACAAGGAGAGCACGTGTTCCCTGAGTTTAAGCCACTCCCCTGGATATCTGCTTCTCAGATGCACTTGGCATGATGTAAGCGCTTAAGTTGCATAAAGCTTTGGACATGGTCATGCACCTTCTAGTACATTGAACATTACATAGGAAAATAATTTGCCTAATCTGTCTAAATAAATGAATGCTTAATTTCCATCATTAACATGGACTATTGCACTGGTAGGAATGTCATTTTTCTGAACATGGGGATGTCATTTTGAGCCAGTGATCTGAACAAATCAACAAAAACTCAAACATGAGCACTTACATGTTTTCCCATTATTGAATGCATCTACCAGTTCCATTCATTCAGCACTGGTTTTTTTTTTTGGGGGGGGGGGGGGGATCAAACATTCAGCACTGGTTATGGAGAATTAAATACGTTTTTTTTTTTTTTTTTTTGAGAAATCAAATATGGTAGACAATTGGAGAATGGCCATAGTCAGTCACATCCAAAAACCCATCTTCTTGCTGACTTCAGTAAGGCATCCTACAGATTTCCCCATAAAGTTAGTCATGTAGTGTGGAAACAGAATAAAAAACAAAAAAGTTCAGAAGAAAAGAGAATCCACAAGGTAAGCACTGGCAATGGATCAACTATGTACATCACCATCTCTATTGAACAAATTGATTTTCCAGAAAACATGTACAATTTTATTCATACCACTCACAAGTAATTTTACAAGATGTTGGATTTTGATTTTCATGTCGGTAAGAACAAGTAATCACATTCCAACACCTTGTTCCAATTAATTTGCACCACTGGTCACCCTCAGTCACCAACATTCAAAGAACAAGCCACAACCAAGCATGAGAGATGAAAAGGGTGTGGATACACCTTTCCAGTGAATTTACTGCCTGCTTGTAGCTGAAGATTGTGCAAAGAGGAGGATTGCCCCCTCCCCTTACCACAACCTGGATGAACAAAGGATAAACAAAAAAGAATAAGTCATGGAAATAAGTTGTGTCATGCGCATGTGGACATACAAATACAACTAACATGGAATAAAAGAGCATGAATTATATATACAAGTACTGTATCTGCATCAGAAGAAGAAGAAGAAAGTTCTTTGCATGCACAAACAGACCTGCTAACTAGGAATTGGTCACTACAAAAATTTAACCTTTTGATATTCTCGAGTTAGTTGATGGATAGTTGCTTATGAGTCCATCATAAATGAAAATCTTTTTTTCTCTTTTTTTTTTTTTCTTTTTTTCCTTGGGCAAAGCCTAATCATTTTCATTAAGCAACTGAAAGAGAAATACTACTAATATATAGTCAAAAGAATAGGAAAGGAAAAGGAAGGGGAGAAAGTAGAAATACGAGAAGAAGAACAAAAAACTAAACAGGGGGGGGGGGAATACGAGAAAGGCTTTTAAGCAAGAATAAAGATTAAAATCTTGAAAAAAAGCTAATTGAAGCTTAACCTATTTGTAATTACAGCCCTTAAAAAATTAAAGGTTCAGGATCTGAATCTTGGATGGAGCATCTCGAGGAACTTAGACCTATGTAATTACTGTCACCCTCCTTTTCCTATTAAAAAAAAGAAAAATGAACAAAAATCCCAAAAGAAAGGAGTAAGCTTCCTCTGTTCAAACTTTGTTCAACTTCTATGTAGAAAGTCTATATATATATTTTTTTTGACATACTGGTTTTTTTAGCAGGGACAGATAGATAGATAGATAGATAGATTAGAAAGAAAGAGAGAATGCCTCCAACTCTGTCCCTGTGGTCCCTGAGAAACTCTCTGGGGCATTTGTGTTAGTAGGAGGGTATGATAAATGGATCAAGCCATATGTGATACAGATATAAATATTCTTTTTTAGATAAAAAAATGAGAAATAGCAGACCAAAGAAAAACTGAAAAGAAACAGAAAACTTAAATATGCAAGATCATAGCCACAGTCCTTACAGCCTTCCAAAAAATCATTAAAATCTATGGAGAGTCCCTCCCTCCATTTCTAAAAAATTTAACCAAAAGAAAATCAAGACATCCAAAGTGGCAAAGGCCTTTACCTGGTTACCTCCTAACAGAGAAGGTACATCACGATGGTAGGGGATCGAACTCTCAGCCTTAATAACAGAATATTTTGCAACACAACCATCAACCATTGGTGCTGCCGCCACCGCTGCCAAGATCATCCTCATAATTGCATCCTCCTTGCAAACATAGATGAACTCAGTGTGGCTCTCTCTCTCTCTCTATTTATGCCTTCACAACCTCTACTATAAATTGCACTTGGCCTAAGAAAATGTTGTGCATTTTGGCATACATTGAACACGACATTGGAAGATCACTTGCTCAATTTTCTCATTCAGCAAGGACTTAAATTCTATCCCTAATATAAATGGAAATATTTACACTGAATAGGAACCTTATAAATCAAACGCTTTGACTCAATCCACTGAACCAACTCAGGAAACATCCTATGTTAGCACTCAGTTCTCTCTCTCTTCTTTTTTTGGATCAATAGGGCTCTACTTTCCGTGTATGAGCTTTTGCTTTTTCCTTCTTCCAGATCTTTTTGTTTAGCACGCACTTCTTGCTTCCTTTCTACGTGCTGATTCCACCATTTTCTCACTGGTGTCACTGTTATAAAGTAGATCCTGTAATCCCTCTTCAACATGAGAGACTCAATTTTCTGTGAGGCAAAGATTAGCATTTAAGCCTTTTCTTATGGTTTTCTGAAAGAAAAAAGACCTGTTTTATTGATCTTGTTCTTATATCGCACCGAATGTTACATGAAACCTGTTTAAATTAAACAGACTTGGTTTCAAAAGCTGCATTGCATCAGTAATAATTGAACCTGGAATGAGGAAATCTTGTTGTAATTCTGATGATTTGGTCTGTGCTAGCTTCATCCAATATTGGAGCAAGAAAATTGCATCCCAGGCTCCCTATCTTGTGCAAGTTTGCAAATTTAGATGCATGAATATGTGGATAAATCTCACTGGTTGATTCACCAAATCCGTTTTCTGTTTTCAATTGTTCATGTACAGAACTCATAGAAATCAAGGAGTGCAGGTGCATATGAGTCTGGATGAGCCAAAATTGCGAAAAAAAAAAACTGGGCTATGGACCAGTGGTTGCACCCTCCTTAATATGGGAGGTTGTTTTCTAAGTATTTGACCTAGATAATTCTAATTGGTGGTCCTCCCACTATTATCCTCAAATCAGGATGCTATGTTTTGCTTTGAACCAATTTGATCTTGACTCAGATTGCACCATAGGCTGCAATTTTAAGCGACAAACTAAATCTTGTTCTAAAAGACACCACTGTGGCACCTTGGGTAGAAGATTACTCCTCTATAGTGCTACTCTAGAACCTAAGAGCTGAATCAGAACTCAGAAAAACAAGCATTAGAACTTGGTTATACTTCTAGATCAGCAAAATGATGAACATGAATCTAAGGTGGCAATTCTCAAACACTAAGTATCAGAGGACCAATTCCCGGACCAACTAATAATCAGTAGTCACTCATTAAACAACCAGCCCACCACTTCAATTTTTTTACTTTTGTCAATCAGAAGTTGCATTTGAGACTTGCTTTGCTTACACCTTTCTATGACAGTATTATTCCCCCTATGGGAAATCTCCTTTCTTCTTGGGCCCTGTGGACAAAAGTTTCTTGTCTTAAGGCAGCATTTTTGTTTTGGCATCAACTGTTGCATCAATGATTTGATCATATTTCATCCATAAGAATATGCAAACTATTTTATGAAGTATAAATTGTTGAAGAACTTCACCTTAAATATCATAAATTTTTTTTGGAGATGCCAGATCTGTATTAATTACAAAAATATTACAACATTTATTGCATTCATATTTCTGTGATTCAGTCTAACCGTCAATCTAAAGTTAAATCCTATACTGGTATGTGTTCTTCAGATATTTCCGCCCTCGAAATGTCTCCCTCATGGCCTTTCTCCAAGCTCTCTACAATCTGTTTAAGGACAAACTCCTCTTCAATTGTCAGTTGCTTCATTGCCTGTTCAAACTGTGCTATCAAATCTGGATCAAAGACATTATGATCACACCCCATTTCTCCATTTCTGGGATCTTGTGAGACAAAATTGCCAAACTTAGGCGTGACATAAGAACCCGGGGAAAACACTTGGCCTCCTAGTTTAAGCCACTCTCTCAGACTTCCAGTCCTTGAGAACTCAAAAGCTGGAACTTTGAGAGCTGTGAGCTCCTTTGCCATGGCTTTTCTCTTGGGACCCTTTTCACTTATTTTGTCGAGTTTTACATCTACATTTTCCTGGACACCAGCTTCTTTTCCAATGCTTTTCGGCTTCAATTCTTCATGCTTCTCTTGTTCAACACCATTGACCTCCATCTTCACAGAGATTGTCAAACATTCCCTTCTCAAGCTCTCTGAACCTCTAGGAAGTTGAACAACTGTGCCCCTAGAAGTTTCAGTCATGTACTTTTCTTCCTCCAATGAGTAATTTCCTGCCACCATTGCATCATAGTCCTCTACAGTGCGGATCCTTCTAGAATGTGTGACCACATCATCACTGTTATCTTCGATCAAATTGAAACTTGTTGATGGTATTGAGTCATTGTGTAAAATGAACTTGTAGTCTTCATCCTTCCCAATGTTAGAACTTTCCACATTATGGTCATATTCCCTCTGCTGCTGTTGTTCTTCTTCTTTACATTCCTCCAAGCCAGCCAACAACTCCCATGCATTAATCGTTTCTATGTTTGTAAGCTCATTTGCTGGATTTGCAGTACTATCAGACTCTTCAACATCCATGGTTTTGGGATTTGTGGGCTCAATTGTTGCCTCAACATTTGTTTCGGGTTCCTCTCTCAGTGATGATGCCTTGATCTTCCTAGCCACTGTGTTTGCACTGCAGAGAAGAGCAAGAAATTGGTCTCCTCCATCCTTTGAGATAAACAACTCTTCCAACCCATTAGTTTTCTTCTGTTTGCTTTGCTTCACCTCCTGTTGGAAGCTTCCCGCCCTCATTAGTATCTTGGAAGAAGCACAACCCATTTTTCTACTGCCAATCTGCATCGAGAGATGAATAAAATATGAAACTTCCATCATTCTGCAGATGTCTTTGCAGCTATATGTACAACATCTTTTTAGCAAGGTAAGAAGTGAATATCTGATCAATTCTAGAATCACAGTCTGGGCCACTGATTGAACACATGTGAAACTATAAAAATAAAAGAAGTAACAATTTTGCTCCATTTTTTTGTGGCATGTTGGATGAGTGAGGGATCTAATTTCTGCCCATGTGTTGAGTTGATGGTGTTGTGGAAACAGCAGAAACATGTGCTTGTATCTAAAATCTAACACTTTGTAGCTTAAGGAGACTTTAAGTAGATATGTCAGGCATAAATTGCTCAAAACCACAATTTGTGGTTGTTAGACTTGACATATCTCAACGCAGGAATTTTAGCAGACTCTTGCTTTGTTATCATAAAATTTCCATACTTGGTGAATCCATCAGGGAGACGAGTTCATTAGTTTTTTTTCATTTGATAACCCTTTTTTTAGGAAGTGTTCTGGGTTTTGCTAAGAAAAAAGGCTCTAAAGATCGATCTTCATCTTACAAAGTCTTTAATTACTGAAACACTGAAAAAGAACATTAACAGTTGAATATACTTCATTTAACAAAAAAAAAAAAGTTGAATACACAATTTTCAGATCCAGTATATGTACAGACTTTCATTATTCC
Organism: Elaeis guineensis; assembly: GCF_000442705.2. NCBI lineage: Eukaryota > Viridiplantae > Streptophyta > Magnoliopsida > Arecales > Arecaceae > Elaeis > Elaeis guineensis. The sequence continues at coordinate 143,859,869 of NC_025993.2, forward strand.
AATTTTAAAATGAACTTTTAAATATGGAAATTAGATAAGTGTGTGTGTGTGTGTGTGTGTTTTTATGCGTGTGAGAGAGAGATTGAGCGAGATAGAGAGAGGGAGCGGAAGCGAAAAGAAAAAAAGGGGAAAAAAATCAAAATATCAACTTTGTTCTGAATTTTCTGAACAATAATTGAAAGAGAACAAAAGAAGGACAAGATTGAAGGATACTAATCACATACTATGGATGATTCATCTCTACCCATAAAGCAATGGAAACCAAATCAAATAATGATTTGCACACAGACTAAAGGCATATATTAAAGCAAAGAGGTAAAAACTTGTAGGAAAAAACTAAAAAAGAACCACCACTCTTACATAAAAAGTTCAAGAGCATTTGATATACTTACTCAATCGAACAGATTCATCAAAATCCTCTCGGTTTCTCTTTAAATCCTTGTGCCCAAAGTCTCCTCACCCTCTGAAGACCATTTGTATGTCTCCACAGAAAAACAATGGCATGTCTACCTTGGTGTTCATCTTATAAGAATATATGATTTTTAAAACCAATGGTGCCATATTCCAATTACATGAGGCCCGGAGTTCAAGTCAATCACGCTCTAAACAATTCAGCCAATGCCTTTCGGATTGGGTAGTGCCACCAACTAAATTTCTATTTTGAAACTTTCTTCCATTGTTGATACCAGCTGCCACTTATTCCGCCCTTGCTTCATAGGCAAATTACAGATTTGAACCATTCAGATTTTATTTGGACCTTTTGGGGTTATAGTTTGCTAATAAAACCAAATGGTTGTGATTGCGTCGATGCGTCGATCAAGACCATTGCATATTTTGCTTGATGTTTGCTTCTAGATTAATTTGATATAATAAAATGGTCAATAGTCAGCTAAAATTATATCATAGAAATTATTCAAAGCTTTTTGCTTGGAAGAAGTCGTGGAAAGTTTTATATTTCTGTATTGCCAAGCAAAAGGTTTTATATATATATAATCTTATGTTAAAAAAAAAGGACGGTCAAAAGTGTTGTGGTTCTTGCCCCTTTGACCATCTGCTCTGTATGCACATTCGTATGGAAGGTAATGCTGGAATTTTTCTTGGCAAAAAACTCAACTACTAACATTGTCCCCCATATTTCTTTCCATTATTCACACATCTGAATTGATTCCCTTGCATTGTACCTTATTCTTGTTGCTTTTTTATTTTTTTTTTTTGTTACACAACTACTACAATTATAAAAATTGAGCATGATACGTAGAGCTGGCAAAATATGATCCGATCCGTGTTCGACCCACCATAAATAGATTTAAATTTAGACTAAACGGATTTGAGTCATAAACGAAACGATCCGTTTAACTTTTTTAATAATTGAATCGGATCTGAGTTTTAGATATCTAACCCGTTTAATATTCAGGTCGGATTGAGTCAGATAAATCATTTAATCTGTTTAACCTATTTCTAACCCATTTAATCCGATCTGTTTAATCTGTTTAACCAATTTAAGATCTATTTAACTTATTTAAAATATATTTAATCTGTTTCTGATCCATTTTTAATCCAACCTGTTTAATCTATTTAATCTATTTAATCTGTTTAATCCATTTAATCTAATTTGATATATTTAATAAATAGATTAAATAGATCGGATCGAATTACCTGTTTAATAAACAGATCGGGTTCAGATTTAAATTTTTGATCTGTTTAATAGACAGATCAGATTTGAGTTAATAATTTTCTGATCCGACCCGCATTGCATGATCTGTTTATGATCCGATTCGATCCGATTGCCACCCCTAATGATACATCACTTACCCTTTTATACTTTTTTTTTTATAATAAACATAAATCTTAAACCCTCCTGCTCTCAATTTCTAATTAAAAGCACACTACCATAGCCATGATCAAACACTCCAGTTGACCGTTTTGGACTAGAATTTCCATTCATAGTCTATCTTTGTAAGTTCGCAATGTTCCTAGAATTTGTATGTTAATTCATATAAATAATATAATTATATATGATTTGAAGCCCTAAAAGATCCTTTGCTTTGGTAGCCGATGGAGACTAGACACTTTATTTGAAAACTAAAGTGTCTGGTGCTTAATTCTCCATCATCTACTAGTGATTAATATGTTATAACATTCATGGTATAGGTAATCAAGAATAAATATCATTGTTTTAACATTTTTATTATTCTTCCTCAGAACAATATTTTTATGAAGAACATCTAACTACTATCTAGAAATACTATTTTATTATAAAATAGTAGTATAATTATACCACAATACCATTGAACTGTTTTAGTTTATTGTTTTCTGTTCAAATGGGATTCTCTTGTTCCAAAGAAATATCATTCCCACAGAGGGATGGGTGAACAGTAATTAGTACTGTCAAAATAGAACGGCTCGGCCCATGAGGGCCTAAAATTTGATGGTCCGGATCGGACTAGGCCTATCCAAAAAATGGGACATAATATTGCTAACCCAGCCCAGTCCTTTAAGGGCCGTGGACGGGATCGGACCAGCCCATGGGCCTTGAATCTCAAATGATTGATAAAAAAAATTAATAATCTAATAAAAATCAACATATCATTAATTAAAAGTTGAAACATCATCAATTCAACCATTTAAAATTTAAAAATTCAATCCAAACATTAATAAAGTAGAAATTAAAAGTTTCGAACATCACCAATTCAATAATTCATCATACGAAACCATGTAAAATACTAAAATTTAATATCCACAACAAATCATATTTCACTATCTTCATTGGCCTCTTCCTCAAGCTGTACGACATTTGAATCTGCTTGTAATACACTTGTCTCAAGGCTATCATCTTCATCTAAAATTCACAATAATAAAAAAATTAGACAATCAATCCCATTGAAAAATAAAAATCAATAATTAATCAAGATATTAAAATAAATCTAAAGAACATTAAAAAATATCATTTGGAGCAAAGCCATGCAATCAATTTCGCGTGCAAATAAGAGTTTGGACATTTTCAGGAAAGAGAGAGCTTCTGTACTTGTTCAAAACACGACCTCCAATATTAAAAGCAGATTCAGATGCTACTGTAGTAATTGGAATGTTTAACACATCACGTGTCATAACTGAAAGATCAGGATATTATGTAGTATCCCTCCAGTACTTGAGTACATCCAAATTACTAAAGCAGTCATAATCAAATATTCGCTCTTCCAAATAAAGATCCAATTCAGATTTGCCATCATTAGATTTAGTTGTACTCCCATTTCTTGAACTCTTAAAAAATTTTAAACACATTCACAACAAAAAAAGAGAAACAAATAAGATATCAGATATCAAATAACATATAGCTGAAAAAAAATTAAAATTTTAAAATAGTAAATTTTAAAGAATATTCAAAACTTATACTAAAAACTTTTGTATCCTTGATTTTAACTCTTCCACTTGGCCTAGGCAAAATATTGGATTGAAAATCACTTGCACTTGCACTTGATGGATGGAGGTTGAATGGAGGGGCATCTGTCGGTGGAAGGAATGAGGGGGCCGGCGATGTGGGGCTTCATGATCGAATTCGAAGGTCGGAGGCAGCGGCATCGACGACGAGTAGGAGGAGGGGGCGAAAGGGTTAAGGGAGAGGAACCGGCTGCTCGGCATCTTGCTGCTTGACAGAGGCGATCGTCCTGCTGACGAGGAGGAGGAGGTGGTCATCCTGCAGCGATGTGGGGGCAGCGGGGCGGTGGCGATGGCCGGCGATGTGGGGGCAGCGGGGCGGCGGTGATGGCCGGCGATGTGGGCAGCGGTTGGGAGTTAGATTAAAAAACTTAGGTCCCAGCCTCCCAATCCCAGAATCCATATAGATTAAAAATTTAGAATTGAAATAAAACCTAATACTAATAGTAATATGTTTTTTTTTAAAAAATTTTCATGGCCCACCTCGGCTAGTCCGGCCCAACCCATATTAGCCCTTGGATTGATGTGGGGCGGGCCAAACAGATCCGATTATTATTTGGGCTATTCATATGGCAGCCCAGTCCATTCCATTTATAGAGTTGGGCCAAGCCTATTTTGACAGCCCCAACAGTAACCATTAGTTTTGCTGTAATACTATTTTTTGAAGGATTTTCTTGGAAACCTAATAATTCAAAGGGACTTCATATTACTATTAATTATTAATAGTAATAATTTAATGTCCCTGAAATGGCAAATAATTATAAAAATCTTGAATATAATAAATGTTTATAGTTACTATTAATTATTATACAACTATATTTGCCTAATTATATATTGGAATTACAATGTATATATATCTATCAGTCATAGAATGTTTGGAGAGCACATCCAAAGTCTACTTATGCATGGTGCTATTTGTAATATAAAATAAATTACATATAGTGCTATTTGCAATATAAAATAAAACCTATCTACCATTGTAAATAAAGTAGTTTCTATTATTTGCTCAAACTTGTCTAGGTGTGGGGTATTTAAAAGAATAACTTCCAAAAAAAAAGTAATAAATAATGATATATCAGCATTTTATGCATACTTAAATTTATTCAAGTCTTAATTATAGAGTATCTACATAAGGATCACTATATTTCATGAGAGGTGCTGAAAGTCAAATGACTCATGTTAAAATAGCTGTAAAATAAAACTACAATAATCATAATGAGTAATGGCAACTACAGTGCATACCATTATTTAACATATAATTATGTTGAAAAGAAGATTGCTTAAGTTCATGACTATAAAGTTTAACACCATCAAAGACGATTATTATGTTGAATGATACCAATGATCATTTAAAGTTATAGGAAGAATATGAGATGATTTCTTTTTTTTTTTTTTGGATAGTAGCACAAATATCCCTTTTATATAATCCTTATATCCTGAGCATGATTAATCTAGGATCAACAACTCTACTACACCCATCTCTTTCCTACCATAACTATACTCTCCGCAGAATAAGTTGTTTGTGCTTCGAAACAATATATACATTTAAGACATGAGTCAGAATTATATACATTTGTTATATTATGAAAGTTATTTGAAATCGTTATAGTTCCATTCATGAATTCTAAGGGCAACTTGCCTTTGAAAATTCTAATTTCTCCTCTAATTCCGCTGATCCTAATGTTGTTCTTCCAGGTGGCGTCAATGATATTTCTTTCCAGAGCAGGGTCAAACTAGAACTTATCGGTGGGACAGTCGAAACGGTCACGAGATGCCAAAAGTCTTGGAAGGAACGAGAGGAGCACTTGATATTAGATCACGCCCTCGACTCAGATCTGGACGGCTCGCCGTGTTCAGGTATTGCCGACACTACGCCGCTAACACATGTTTCGTGGATTTATTTAAATCGGTCAATTTTGACTTCAACGTAGGGTGCAGACCTCATCCATTAGTTTTTGTTAGCGTTGATAAAAAAAAAAAGCCTTGGGGTCCCCAGCCAAAAGAATTGGGTCCACTAATTGGATGGTAAATGTTGAGAGCCGAGCTATTTATGTCCAATTCATGGGAAGTCCATGGTCATATACACATATGTAGTAGAAAGCCAAGGTGTGAGGTCCATCGTTCAGCCTCTTGTTGCATGGGTCTGACCTGGTGTTAGCCGGAATCTAAGCTAGACTGGCATGGTTATGAATGGTAGCAAGTCACATCCGACATGAGGATCTCAATGGCAAACATGATGAGCTTTTTTTTTTTTGGGTAAGAACATGATGAGCTATTTGGAGTTGGATTATTCTGGTTTCTCATATCCAGTTTGATTTGGATTCTACCATTTTTTTTTCTTTTTAATTCTACTTTCAATTTTGTATCAAAGAGCTTTGGAATGGATTTCAAAAATTACTACTTGTACTTACATTTTATTTTTCTAATAGTTTTGCTTCCACTGTCACCATCCTTATATCATTAAAGAGGCTGAACAATGACTGGAATGTGCATGGTTAGAGTATCATTTGCATTTCATGAAAAGCAAAATTTTTGTGGACATTACAAAGTGACAGAAAATTGTAGTATTATAAAATAAATATTTTTAATCCTGCTCCAACGAACGATGTTTATAGTAAACATGTCCATGGCATAGTCGATGGAGAGCCAGTACCAACAGGCTATAAATATAATTTTTGATTTAATTATGTAAAAAATCATAATTTTTTTTTTTAATTTTTATTTCACTTTAAATTTTTATTTAGTATAATTAAATTATTAAATCATTAAATTATTTTAATTTAGATTTTAGATTTAATTTTTGTCTGTCTGTCGTGACTGAGTTGTCATATGATATTATGGGACCGCTTACGTAGATATAGGAAAAGATTTTCAAAATTTTTTTCTCTTTTTTTTCTTTTATCTTTTCCTATCTAAAGTTTCTACTAGTAAGAAGACTAAAAAAATTATTTTTCTCGAAATTTCTATCCTCTCTCTTTTCCATCTTCTTAGAATAAAAATAAGAGATTCCACTTTTGGATTGGTAGATATCATAGCTAATATAATTATATCTCCTCCAACCCCTTTTCATCCCAATTTCACGATTCCACTGACATCTAATTAATGGAAGGAATCTTCTCCTTTACTTACCCAAGATCCCTTCCTCCCCTTTTAGTCAACAACACCTTCCTTCTTAAAAGTATCTCTTTTAGGCCACCTCCCCATGACCAAAATGGGAAGGTCATCTCTTTCCTTCTTTTTGTTATTTTTTTACATTTAATTTAATTTTTCGCTATGCTTTGGCCTCTTTTCCATAGTTTATTCTATCATTTATGTTGTTGTTATGTTTATTTGGCAAAGGAAGAGAATGGTGGTGCTGATTTTGGATTCTTCAAATAGATTGAGAGTTTGTAAGTAAGATTAGATTCATAGGCATTTGCCTTCTTCTTGTTATTGATTTTTTTTTTCTTTTTTATTGATCTCTTGCTACATAAACAACTTGATGCCATAAAAGTGAGCCATATAGTAACTTTATTTTGGCAGGACAATGAAAATTAGAGCTAAGATTCGGATTGAAATAATTTAAAAATTTGACAATCTCATTATACTAAATAATAATTTAGGATGAAACTAAAAATCTCTAAAAAAGTTTAGAGTTTTTTTGCATAATTTAAACCTTTTCACAATAACAAAAGCCGGTGGATCTCTACATTAACTTATACCAAATTTATAAATATATAATAATATAAATATAAGATATTATTATTTTTTCAAAAAATATTATGGGATAATACTACTAGCGACTCTGGGTCTCTCTTAAATAGAGTGGGATGCAAACCAAAATTTTTTTCCCTTCCAATGAGATGTTATTAATACTTTAGGTCACGGTTCAGATATTACCGTCTAAGTTTTGACTTAATAGTGTAGCTTTAAGATCTAAATTTTAATTAAAAAAATATAAATTTTCAGTAAAAAATTATTTATTAATTTTATATCTCTGAATCCTACCAAATACAAGTACTAAAAACTCCTGCAAACAAACTAGTGAAGAAGCACATGCAAACATAGTTTTTATCAACCGGAAAGCTCAAATATTTGACCGCAACAAAACTAGTGCATGCTGTGGTCATGGTCCTTCAATTGAGCATTTACATCTGAACATCAGGAGGCATGAAGTGGAATCTAATGACACTTTTTTAGAGAGAAGAAATCTATTGATATACTTTGCCCATCTGGTGCCGGTTAATTTGTTTCCCTAGCACTATGATTTGGGCTTGTCACGCTATTTCCAATTAGCTTCCAATGATACATCAGAAAGAGCAACCCAACAAGATCCAACGGTGAATTTGTGAAAAGATGAATGAGATCCGACGGCGAAGACAACAACGGAGTGAACCCAACAGGAATCGCTACCCTACCCGTCCAAGACCCCACCGGTTAATAAAGCCCCGAAACTTCGACTCGTCATCGCCTCCGGCGGCGCCGCCCTCCGCCGCGCGGCCAGCTCTCTCATCTGTCACCGTCGCGGCCGAGGCGAAGTCGGGCCTGAGCTGGCGGTGCTCTCTCCATCCATGGCCCCTCTTTCTCGTCTTGCCTCAAGTAAGAAGATTAGGTCGATCTGTGGAGCAGTCTCTTCTTATCGGTGTTTAGAATCCTCTCGTTGCTGTCCCCCAAGGTAGTTCTTTTCCCTTTCCTTGAATCTAATCTAGGGTTTCTTTACCAATACTTCCTTATTAATGTTAGATTTCCTGAGGGTGCAGTTAAAATTCCATTATGGATTTTTTTTAAAATTTATTTTTAGTTTTTTTTTTTTTTGTAGCAAGAATGTTTGTTATTAAAAGTAGGATTTTTCATGTCTAATCAAACTCTTTGAGATTTTCTTGTGGTCCTTTCCCCCTCTTCATTTACAATTCTTATTTAGAAGAAAGAGTTATGTATATTGAATCACTCTCACTTAGGTTTCTGCGGGAGAACTGAATTTCCATCAATTTTGTTGGGAATTATCCAGTGTCATCTATGTTATGTTGGGCATGGCAAAATTGGACTGCGTTATTCAATTTAACGCTTCTATGTACACTTTATTGTCTGAAATTTGTTATAAGCAAGCTCAAGTTTAATGTTTTTCTTGCTCATTTGAGTGATTTTGTTGGAAGAGTAGGTTGCGATCATCACTTAATGTACTAAATAAATCATATATGAGCACACTCTGGTTTAATTTATGTGTATCAGGTTTTATGGATGGAATGACAAATAGATAAACAGAGGTCTTATACAATAGAGCAAGATGGATGAAGTGGATGCATAACTCCAGAGTTTTTAGTGATTATCCTATGCTTATGAGAATTCTCTTATTTCTTTTAAGAGAACACTAAGGCTAGCGTTATATCACTTGATATATCAGGTATCTAGGAGGGGTCTAGAACATATGACAGAAACATCAGAGAGGGGGGCACAAGATTTTCAAGGGGTAAATGTAGGAAAAGAAGTTAGAAATAAGCTGGCAATGGAATTTCATGTCCTTTATGTGTAAATTGTAAAGTTTTTTACACTTTATTTAAGTATTATGATCATGTCTAACAAAAATTGAAAGATAATCTAGTGAGAGAGGGAATAGGGTGTGTGTGGGATGGTTGGCAAAGGCAAATGAAAGGCTGAAAGAATCTGTGTAGAAACCAAGGATTCAAGTCCCAGTGGGACATCTCATGTGTTGGGACAGAGCCGTCCTGCTAGCATCCTAACATTCCGATCGAGATATCTTGAGACATCCCCTATCCCAAGTGTCGGGATAAGGCGGGACAGTAGTGCATCCCATTCCATAGAAAAATCGAGATATTTCTATCTCACGGGATTTAAAACCTTGATAGAAACATGAGAAGATATTGGGAAAGGTTTGGTGATCGAGAAATTACCTTCAAGGAAGAAGCATATGTAAAACTGACTCTAATGCGGGCTATCCTCGTGTGATTACTCTCCTCAATGGTTTAATTCAATACATGCCCTATTTAAGATTCTTTCTTGATGCCAATTGATTTTAAGAAGGTTCAAGGAGATTTTTAGTAGGAGGAACTGGAACACATGCTATGAATATAGGTACCCAGGCACCATGCTCCTACCTATCTGGTATATACACAAAATTCAGAATGACTGGTGCCATAGGATACATTAATCCATGTGTAATAGACTTAAATGATTTTTATCCTTTTAACCATATTTTTGAATGTGGGGAGTAAAACAAGATGTCCAAATGAGTTGAAGAAAAAATTGAGTCTGGTGATGGATTTATCTTTGGGTTGGCAATACCATGTTTTAGGCTCTTATCCTAAGCTTTAGAGATTACTGCATTTTAAGGTCTGCTTATAGGTAATTATAATGGGAAGGACTGTGGACCTGTTGTTTGTAGCATAGAGGTTAGGGGTGTCATGTTAAAAATTGACCATTGTGGATTTTAATTTGATTCTCAGTTTTCTTAATAGTATTACATTTTGATAAAAAATTGAAATATGTTGTTTTTCATTCTATTCTCAATTTGCTTAATAATATTACATTTTGATTGCTGTGGAGGATGCATATATAGTATGTCTGGACCACAATTATATATTTTTTAGACCAAGTTTTCCTTCAAAGATTATAGAGTATGGTATGTCTTGAAGTCTGGCTGCTTTTGTTTCCTTTGGTCGGGCTCCTGTTAGGGTGGAATTATTTGTTAGATGATGACACTGGAGAAAACTCTAAGATGTATCAATTCTGCAACATGTATTCTTAACTTTCTTAGGTCTTTCAATCCAAATGTGTAATTTCTGTTGGAAAGATGATGAGATAAGCAGCCACCTGTTTCGCAAATATGAGGTTGTCTAGCAAACCTGATTGCACTTTCTTGAGTTAACGAAAATGTATTCCTATGGAGTGGAGGGGCACTGATTTTTAGTGGTTTTTCTAAGTGTCAAGGTGCTAGGTGCTTGACTCCTAGCATTGTGTTTTTGGTGATCTGAAAAGAAAGAGATATCATTTGAAGATAAATTGAATCCACTCTCTTAAGGCTGATAATATGAAGATGATATTATCTTTCAGTTCATATATTTCCAAAGACTGCTAGCATTTATAACTTGGTTTTGTGTCACTTTGAAGTATTACTATTCATTTTTCAACTAACATAGTGAATCTAGCCATCACCAAGCTGCTTCATTCATTCCTCAGAACAATTTTGCTTTTCACTCTTTCAGAAACTGGAAACCTAGCATAAATCTCTGATTAGTGGGAGACTGTCTTATCCATCTTGTGGTTTCTAGGGCTATTAAGCTGACTATTTGTGGTGAATCAAAAGTTAGGTTCTTCTTCCCATCTCAAAAGAAGTACAAGAGTTCTATAGGGATGCTCTAATCGGGGATGTGGTGACTAAATAACTTTTTTTTGTTTATTGTTAATTAGGCTTCCTCAGAAGCTTGGAAGTACCTCTCATAAGGTACTAGACAATTTGACATCCCTAAAGAAGGTGGTATTGACTTTTCTCATTTTCTTGATTTTAAATATCCGGTAGATTCCCTCTTTAGGAACTTCTTGTACATATTTTGTATGATAAAGAATCATAAGACCTTCTACAATTGGATTATTGGTGAGGGATTGCAGTGGCATCATCTTCCAAATGATTTATGACCAACCCGATAGACCACATGTAGAAGGAAAAGCAAAGGCAAGGTTCTCTGTATCATCTCTAAAAAGTCCAAGGAGCTCATAAAGGATCCTTCTATTGTAAAAGGTGATCCAAAGAGATGCTTTCTTTTGTTCTAGGCCTGTTTGAATCTCACCTCCATCTTTGTCTGTGGTCTTGTCAATGCAATAGAAGGTGGTAGTATCTTGTCTCATGTTTTATGAGTGCAAGATTTAGACCTCTCTCTTATCTATTATTCAATATCTACCAATTATCTCCAATAAAAGAAGAAAGTGCAGTGGATTTCACACATTCTTATTACTTTATTTAAATTCTCTAGACTCATGAAGCTTTTGTTGGTCCAAGTTTGTCTCTTCTTTATTTTCTCTTAGTACTTGACCGTTCATGTAGATTTATATCTAATTCAAATTCTTTGCAAAGCATTCTCAATCTTTTTTTCTTAAAACATTTGGAAATTCTAGTCTGTAAACTTGTGCTGGATGGCTGTTAAATATCTTCTGTAGAAGCTATGCATTCATTTTTTATTGAAAGATATTCTTTTGGAGCATTGCTGTCATAATGATTTTGTTGATTCATGGCTGGTTGACCCTTTTTTTGGCTGTAATGCATGCCAAGTTGGCCTTGGATCTAGCAATCAACTCAATACTTTGTACCTACCAGTTAGAGTTGATGGTAGCCATTCAGCTTGCTTACATGTCAAATGCTTGGTAGGCATGAACTATGATCTAGATCAAGTGAGATTATTTGAATAACTAAAATATACCTAGTAAACAAATTCTGCCATGTCCTATAATTTCTTAACTTACCCTTAAGATTCACTAGAAAGCTAGCTTTTAGAGTGGTTGAACCTGTGCTTTGGCTAGTCAAAATTGTGCAACCATTTTTGTGACTATTTGCCATGATAATTGCTGCTTTATATACTTAATGTTGTGAATTAGCTTTCTTATTGTTTTGAATTAGCAGTGCTGATATATGAGGTTAATTTATCAAATTCTTTATGCTTTTATTGTATAATATCCTTTAAGCGAAAGCGTTGGATGGTTGGATGGCACAGGGGATTGTATACTTGCAGAGATTATATTCACGAGTGTCTCCAACTCTGTAGCTGCTCTAATATTGTCAATTAACTATATTTTCCACTCTACAACCTTCAAACATCAAGTAGTATTGTTTCCATGATATTCATTCAATTAAGTTACTTTCTGATTCTTCACGGGGGCATGTGCAAATTACTAGAAACTTGTGCTTGCAGGACTTCTTGGACGGGATTCAGTGATGGATATTGCTCGATGCCAGTGTTATTTATACAAAGATTCACAATGGTTTCTCATTTTTCTATGTGTTCGTGTCCACATCAGAGAGAATACAAGACCATCTCATTTTCAATGCCCACTGCCATGTCTTCTTTGACAGTTCAAAGATCAGTTACATATAAATTATTTGGCCTTCAAAGGTGGCAACCTGTTAGATTTAGAAGCAATGCGTTAGTGACGCTGGATACAGATGATAATGTAGCTAGATTTTCGCTTAAAGAACCAAGTGCCAGACCACGAGCTCAGACAAAGGGAATGAAAAAGCCTAAGCGTCAGAAAATGTCCAGGAAAGCAAAACTAAATGAGCTCAAGTGGTACCGCTTGAAGGCAAAAAAGAAGTTGAAATCTCCAAATCCTGAAGTTAGGATTAGATACAAACTTGAAAAGGTTGGATACATGATGACTTTTCCCTCTCATTTTATCCATTTCTTAACAATTGTTTTTTAAGATGTGTGAATTTCCATCAGTCATTTGTTACTCTCAAAAAAAGAAAATTTACAAACATTTATCTTCTCCAGATCCCTTCATCAACAGCAAAACTGTAAAAGTAGTTTTGGGTTCTATAGCTCCTTACAGTGTGCCACTTAAAATTCTGCTGTTCTGTAAATATAATTTGATGAAGATGTTCATTTTCCTTTATTCTTGATGTATAGTTGATGTTTCTAAGCCTTCCTGACTTGCATATGTTTGTAGTTCAGGCTAAAAGGAAAGAAGAATGGCTGATTGAGAAACTGAGGAAATATGAGATTCCGAAAGTTCCAGGACCTGAATATGATCCCGAAATCCTTACCGAAGAAGAGCGGTTCTACCTCAAACGTACTGGTGAAAAGAAGAAAAATTATGTCCCTGTTGGGAGACGAGGAGTATTTGGTGGCGTGGTTCTCAACATGCATCTCCACTGGAAGAAACATGAAACCGTGAAAGTAGTCTGCAAGCCTTGCAGACCTGGCCAGGTTCATGAATATGCTGAGGAGCTGGCAAGACTCAGCAAAGGCACTGTGATTGATATAAAACCTAATAACATTGTAATATTTTATCGTGGAAAGAACTACGTGCAACCAGAAGTTATGTCACCTCCTGACACGCTTTCTAAGCAGAAGGTAACAATTTTATCCATGTTTTATTATGTGATATATCCATTTCAGTGCAATTCATTTACATTTTGTTTACGTCCATTCACACAGTGGTGGGAGTACATCTGTCCCTCCCCAGACCCCTCAGTGGTGAGAACCTTTTGCAGTCAGCCACCTTTGAATATCCATTCACACTATCCTGGCCCATCTTGTTCGGCATGATTAAACAAATGGACATACAATACCTCTAGAAATGTTAATTCTCTAATCCAAATGTTGTTACTTTGGCATGAGGCTTATGCCATATGCTCCTGCCGACCAAGTTGGGAATTGCAATTGCACTTACATAGATCATCCCTTGAACTTGTCATTGTTGAACTTCGCTTATGTACATTCCAAAGAGATTCTAAACCTCCCAGAAACCACCAAAGCACCAAGGCATTTGCTGCTTTGGCACCATATATTCCTAATGTTCATCTGTGCCTCTTTGCCCCAGAGCTACATTCTTGACGGTGTTAATCAAACTTCTAGAACCTTATCATTTATGAATTAGTAGGAACCTTCACAATTCCATCAGCTAAAGATATATTGTTTTTCCTTTGTTCCAGTTTCTCTGACCGGTTGTAAATGTTTGCAGGCCCTGGAGAAATATAGATTTGAGCAATCTCTTGAACACACCAGCCAGTATATTGAGAAGCTGGAAAAAGAGCTAGAAGAGTATCAAAAGCATGTTGCCTTGTATAAAAAGCGTGAAGAAACTACTGCCGGAAACTCCATGAACAGTAATTAAATGAGTTTTTCTTTACTTTTTTGGTAGAATTTTTTTCTTAATTTATGGCTATATGTTTGATCAAAAAGGGCCCATTGCTGCAATCTGCATTGACTGCAGCCCATAATCTTCTTGAATATAATTTTGTACGATGAAGAATTCTAACAGATCACTTGAGAGAAGGTTCCCACCCATTCGAGTGAGCTGAAGACACTGCACTTATGGTAGGATTGCTGATCACCACTACCACCAAAAGAGAGAGTAAAGATCCTGGTCTGTCCAAGCGGATATAAATTTCCTCATTTGATATGAACTGCCAGCTTGATAAGTTGTTGCAGTTTTCTAGGAGACTTAAAAAATTAATTCAAACTCCAACAATGTTGTAGATAATGTTAAATAAATATGATATTGTTATTTTGCCAAGAATTTCTTGTTGTATCCGTATTGACGCTCCTCTCTATCCTATCCTTTTCTCTGATGTTATCCTAGAATCATTGTGACGGGCTCTAAGAATCTACTGTGAAGAGAGAATTCATAAATTATCCAAGATTCTGCGCATACTGTTGTCTATTTAAAATTTGAAACCATTTTTTCTCTTAATTTTAAGTACAGTATTGATCATATGCACATGTTCCTTGTTTGGTCAAGAGATCTTGCAACTTAATGATGTTGTGGTTTGGTCCCACCATGCAGGCGTGTCGTGGGGTAAACCAATAGCATTTGCCTGATCAAGTTCTGATAGATTCGATACAGCTGCGGCTTGAGTTGGAGAATGCTGGAGCTTTGCCTAGAAATGTACCTCAGTCACCACGACAATAACTGTGAAGCTATTGCCCTTTCATATCATTTACAGTGAAGCAATTGACCTTCATGTTTTCTTCTCCTCGATCTCTTTGCATTCAGCCTTGATGTTTTGTTATGGTTTTCGGCTCACTCACTGATTAGCAGGACGGGCAACCTCACCATGCATGAGTGTGTTTGAAACCCTATGAGGCCTGCAACCATATCACATATAAAATGCAACAAATTAATTTAACCATGATGAAGAGCCTTACAAGTTACAATCCAATAACTCAATGTATAGCAAAAAACTATTTAGCAAACTGGGGTTCTGTACTCCCTTGCCAGGAGGAAAGGATATGCGACAGAAGTAACACTTAGAAAGAGGAAAAGATATGCCACTTTCACTTGCTATGGTTATGTGTCAAAAATTACAATTCCAAAGGAACAAAGACTTAACAAGAAAATAACAAGTTGGTGGTGAAATGAGCACTCTCCACTTGCACTTGTTGTAGAAGTGCCAAAATTGCATCTTTCTTTAGTGTATGGGTTTCTCATAGTTGTTGTGTACCTTTGTACATCCTAAAATCTCCACCTATGTAGGCAACCGTCCATTGGCAGAAAGTTGCACGTTATGCCCTGGTGAGGAGAGATGGACACTCACCACCAGTACAATGCATCAACGTATTTGGTCCCATGCATGGGCTAAATTGTCTAGATACTGCCAAATAGTTATAAAGGCTTCTTGAAGAGAAACCATACAGAGTAACGTTCAATAATTCATTCAGCTTTACAAGCCGCTTGATCTATTTTGTCTGAGGTGTACTGATACTGAGGGAGTTGCAGACTTGCAGTACTCTTTGGTATCTTGTTGTTCTGTCACAATAAAATTTTATCTTGACAACATAGATTAACTGCCAATTTTATATGTAATGGGACTGATTGATTATCGTTATATGCTACAAGATATCATCATTTGGGATATCCAAGAAGCTGGAGCAATGCTTTCACATGAAGGATTTTAGAAGGGAGCTGCTATCCTGAGGCTTTTCCAGGCGTTATGGATTTAAAAGTCCTTTAGCCTTTAGTCGCCGTATTCTTTATTCAATAGAGAACCATTGCCAAAGGAAGATTCCTAAACCTCTGGTACTCAATGGTGTTTAAAAGGTGGCCAAAAGCAAAGAGACCAACGAGAGGGTAAGTTATTCTTCAATACCCAATCCACAAGCAGCAAGAAATAGAATACCCTCAATATATTGGTAGGGTAGAGGTATCATCATATTCCAGCATCAAGCACTCCCCTCTCTATTCCACTTGTCATGATGCTATTCGTTTGCGGCGTTGCCATGCTGGTTTGATACTTCTTAGCAATCAAAATTCAAGATCATTTATAGAAGGACCATGGGGGAAGGTATGTTGTTTGTGACAATGTGAGATAGATAAGCTTCTCTGCAGGACATTTATATTCTTCAAATCAGTATGACTCAATTTTTTTTTTTTTTTTTTTTGTTCTCCCATTCACCTTTGCTTTTAATATTTAGTGTCATATCTTACCTTATTATTTGCCTCAAAATACGCGTCCTGTCGGTTTCTCGGGGCACCATTTGCTGCAGACTCATTGGCAACATCGGCTTGGATAATTGAATGATATATAATAGTCAGCCATCTCTCTGCGGTCCCCTCCTCCAATTTTGTTTATTATTTCTCCCATACTGGACCTTGAGAAACCCTTGCAGGTAGGTAACCCACAGAGTTCTGAGATTTTATGCAAAACCAACTGACAAATCTAACTGCTGCTCTTTCATTATGCTAACAATCAACTAGTACTTTTATTGCATGTATCCTCCTATAAAATAATTTAGGTGAAAAGTTTGTCACCAATATTAGAAGGTAGTGGATTAGATTGTGAAGTCAGAACTTGTGTTAGGAGTATATTCAAACAACTGTTCTTTTAAGTACACTCATGGCTTGGTGTGGCTTTTGGCCCCTTGGCTTGGCCAATTGGAGGCCTTGAAGTGGAAGATGCTTATAACCACCATATATTAAAGAATGGCACATGTGAATGTGTGATTGAACCTTTCATGGCTTGGAAAGGGAGTCTTACTCGCTGGCAACATATTTCTTAAAGGAGACAATCTTCCTTTCGACCTGAGTCGAAAGCTGGTGAATGACCCAAACGCTGGATTTGTGGGAGATGGTTTCGCTGAATCTAAAAAAAAATAAAGGGTGAAAAAGAAGAAGAAAAAGAAAATGGATTACCATTCAGGGATGTAAGGTTTGTTATTTGGTTGATTTTAGTGTTGGCCAATCAAATGCATTGAGATATATAACCATACAAATTCATTTTGATCTTCATTCCGACCAAATGTGTTCAGAGTCGGAATCAGAATGGCCATATTTTTTGACATATTTAATTTATAATCAAAAATAAAATTACAATAAAATAAAAATATTATGAAAAAAATAAAAATTAAATTTAAAAAAATTAAAATATTTTTATTTTATTTTAAAATCAAAATTTTAAAAAAAATTTCAATCAAATAATTAAAATAAAAATCACTCATTTTTATTCTCATGCTCGCTATAGTTCAACTATCTTCAATCAAATATATTTTTAATTTATATTAAATATATTTTTGATGTTTTCTAATTTACAAAGAACAGATTTGTGGGCTGCAAATATTTTCCTCGGAACAAGGAATTCAATTATTTTGAATTCCTAAAAAGAAGGCCGCGGAACTCTACTTAAGAGGAAGAGGAGGCGGCTTAGCAAGTATGACAGTTTATTCAAGAAAACAGTGTCCTGCGCCCTCTCACGTCAAAATCTCAAATACGGAATGTTTTGGTAATGTTGCAAGCAAACAAGTCGCCAAACCAAACCCGGAAAACCAGCTGGGAGGTCAGTTTTATATTAGTATCCTAATCCTAATTCTCAACGTTCATTAGATTTTTCAACATCCACAGTGGATCAACCATCACTCCTTTTCTTGAACATTCTATAGATGATATATTTTGGTTCCATCAAATACAAAATAATAAAAATGACTTAATTTCCTTTCTTTTTTTTAAATAAGACATATATTGCAGCCTGCTATCCATAATAGGAGAATCACTTTTTTGCATACATGTTGAGGTATGTAATTACAAACCTATTTGAAGATAAAAATTTTACTGGAGTTAGTCTCTTTGGCACTATAATTATATGAGTTGGGCTACACATTTTATGTTTACTTATTGAAAGAGAAGTTAACAATTCAAAATGAATACTAGGCTAACCAAATTCAAGATCCCATCTATTAAACATGATCTACACTAAGGAAAAAACCAAAAACAAAATTAACGCATTTTGATGGTCACCAATATAATCATCAAGTATGTATTAAAATGTATAATTAAAAAAATATTATATTTTACTATAATCTAATCATCAAAATCTAGTAAATATATAGATCACGATCGTTAAAATAGCACCATGCTAGCAAAATTGATAGCATTCATTTTTACACTGCTAGAGATCATCAAAATATATAAATGTTGGTTTCATCGATTTAAATTTTTAACTCTCTTCATGTGTCATTAATTTTTAAGTCAAAAACTCTTTATGAGCAAATGTATGGTGTGCAGTCCAACTTCAAGTATATTCAGTGAGTGTTAGCTTCTCAATCTAAACAAGCATTTAACTTTATCCTGCTAGAATAACAAGATACTTGGGTTTCATCATGGCACTGGTGAGCCAAGTGGCCTCTGCACCACTTGTCAAAAACAAATCGGCTGCCACCATGAGAGGGAAGGCAAAATAGCTGGCCTTCAGCCAGTACCCAGGCTGCCAAGTCTTTAACGTGGTCAGGGGAGAGGGAGAGTTAGTGTGAATTTTTGAATGTTGGGCCCCTACCTTCTTTATTTTTTTTTTGGTGCAATCCCCCTACCATCTTTGATGTTGCAGTTGGACTGGTCTTCGCTCCACATTCCAGTACAAAGCCCATTGGCGGATGAGTACAATGCTGAATCTCCCCCAACCAATATTATAGCTTGTCTTCTTCTTCTGGCCCTTTGAAGCTCCCTAAGCAACAAGAACTGAGGACCGGTACCCTTCCCAATGCCCTTTTACCAGCCCTCCCCTTTATTTCCTGTGACAAAACCCAGGTTGGAACAGAGCAAAATAAAGCACCCCACCACAGAAAACGGAGGCAAAGACAGTGAAGTATCATTATTCACTGCCCCATTCACATTTCACCACCCTCTGCAACCTCCCTTTCAAGACACTATTGAAATATATAATATTATATAAATACCAGAACATCTAGCTGACCAAACCCATGCATCAGATTCCATTTCTCTTGAGGTTAACGACTCATGGGCTTTGGGTAGAAGCAGAGTCCTTTTCTTCCCATGGTAAAGTAATAGCCATCCTCTTCTCTCTCTTTTTGGTTTCCCCTGAATAACCATTTGATTTTTAGGAAAATATAAGCTTCTTTTGTGTCTTGCTTTTGCTGCTTTTTGGGCTTTCCTCCGATGTGTTGTTCATGATGTGGTTTACCATTGGGAAATGGGTGGCTTAGTGCTGCACCTCTTGATGGCATTCTTTTATGTTCAAATGACCTTGTTTTACCATTCCTTTTTCTAACCCTGTTGTTATTTTTCCTCAGTGGACATTAGTCTGGGAACTGTACTTTTTTTCTCATTTGATTGGTGTTTATGGGGCCTCCACCTTTATCATCCATTTTTGTAGGGACAAAAGCTCAGATCTTTCCATGTGTTGCGAAAAAAGGAGGTATGGGCAGAGGAGATATCATCTCAGGTTAATGTCTCCTCTTCAGATAATGCTGTTATTGAATGTTTAATCTCACTTTCAACAGCTCGAGATGAAGTTCGATCATTGAGATTAGAATCTTATGCTTGAGAAGTGAATACGCAAAAGAGTTCTCTCTGTAAGTTCTTCCTTTCCTTCATGCTTGTGGACTTTATCAAATTTTCCATTCCAAGAGACTTCTTTAGGTTTTTGTCAAACATTCCATTCCAACGAACATGGGTAGTGATCTAAATTAGGAACATATTCTCCACTAGGAAATTTCTTTGCGAATATTTCAAATTTATCAAGTAACAGATGTAGCTTGTAATTTTTTTTCTTCTCTTCAATCTTCATTCTTTAGTTACTCTTCTGTTGGAAAACTCAACATTTTGATAACCTCCACCAAGCTTCATTTTCTTCATGGATGGACCATCTCCACCTGGAGCTCCTCAGGACCTTCCCATTTCTGATGAGTTCCAGGATTCCACAGAACCAAACACAAAGGCATTGACCATCAAAACAGCAGGATCATCGGCCGATAATGGCGAAAGATCTGCTCCCATGTCTCCTTTCATCTCAATCTCTCCACACTTGAACTCCCCCTCTCCACCTTCCTCTGCGTTTGTTTCGGCATTACAGTCACCTTATATATCTCCAAGGGCCTTCGAACCACCACCAGACAGCATCACCACTCCATCAGCTGCAGTCCCATCTCCAACCTCATACTCTGGTTCTCATTCTGATGACATTCCAAGCACTTCCTACACTCCCCCATCAGAAAGATATGATTTCCCCATCGACCCAACTGATCAAAAGCCAAAGTTCTCCGATGCGGCGCGAATCTCATTCTCCTTCCCAGTCCCCCGAAACTCTATCACAAAAGGTTCTGTCTCCCCTTCCTCCAATACGAAGCTCCGCAGCTGCGATGTTTACATTGGATTCCATGGCCAAAACCTTAATCTCATTCGCTTCTGTAAGTGGCTCAAGGCTGAGCTTGAGCTCCAAGGAATAGCCTCATTTGTTGCTGATCGAGCAAAGTATTCGGATACACAGAGCCATGAGATTGCCGATCGAATCATATGCTCGGCAACCTTTGGTGTTGTTGTCATGACTCCATCAAGCTTTCTTAATGCTCTCAGTGTGGAGGAGATCAGATTCTTTTCTCAGAAGAAAAATCTCATCCCTGTTTTGTTTGATACTGAGCTTTCGGAGATCACGCATCTTTTTGATGGGAGGTTAGAAGATAAGGAATGCAGGGAGGCCTTTGAGGGGGTAACCAGGAGCAATGAATTTAAGCTCGAAGCAAATGATAGCAACTGGAGGAGTTGTGTATCGAAAACCATCAGTATCTTACAATCAAAGCTTGGAAGGAATAGCATTGCCGAGAAGGAGACTGAAGGTTTTGAGGAATTACCCTTTCCTCGAAACAGACATTTTGTTGGGAGGGAGAAGGAGCTGACAGAGATTGAAGCTGCTTTCTTTGGATGCAGTGATGTTCATGAAATGGAGTGTCCGAAGCCTGCGCTGACTAATGGTGGATCAAGTGGATTTTCTGATGGATTTGCTGATGAGGAGAGTGATACGGTGAGAACAAATGGGAGATACATCAGCTTGGAAATGAGAAAGTGCAAGGAGCCTACTTTGGAGGCCTGGATTGATCCAGTGATCGAAACGATGGGCAAAGGAAGCCGACTACAGAGGCAGAGATCAAAACACAAGAAAACAAGAAGTGGGGGCAGCAAGGGTCATGGCAATGCCAGTGTGGTATGTATAAATGGGATATCAGGAATTGGCAAGACGGAGCTTGCACTGGAATTTGCTTACAGATACTCTCAGAGATACGAGATGGTATTGTGGGTCGGTGGAGAGGCAAGGTATTTCAGGCAGAATATACTGAATTTGTCGATGAATTTGGGACTGGATGTTAGTGCTGAAGCTGAGAAGGAAAGAGCAAGGATAAGGAGCTTTGACGAGCAAGAGTTTGATGCATTCCAGAGGGTGAAGAGGGAGCTGTTCAGAGATGTGCCTTACTTGCTGGTAATTGACAATCTTGAGACAGAAATGGAATGGTGGGAAGGAAAGGACCTGCATGATTTAATTCCAAGGAACACTGGAGCTACCCATGTGATTGTGACAACCCGGCTCTCGAAGGTGATGAGCTTTGAGCCCATGCAACTCCCACCTCTCTCTTTGGCTGACTCAATGCTTCTGATCAGAGGAAGACGAAAGAAGGACTACCCTGCTGAGGAACTGGAAGTGCTGAGAAAATTTGATGAGAGATTAGGAAGATTAGGCTTCGGGTTGTGGGTGATTGGGTCGCTGCTATCTGAGCTAGCAATCTCTCCATCTGCACTATTTGAAGCCATTGAGAGAATCTCCATCAGCGAAAACTTCTTCTGTTTGGGTTCTCCTGATGATGGATTCTGCAGGAATAATCCTTACCTGATGAAGGTCTTGATGTTTTGCTTTGCCATTTTGGATCGAGATAAAGGAAGAAGTCTTGCATCAAGAATGGTTCTTACTGGTGCTTGGTTTGCTCCTGCCCCCATCTTATCAAATCTATTGGCTGCTGCAGCTAATAAACTTCCCACAAAAGAAAATGGCTTTCATCAATGGGGAAAAGGTCTTGCTATGGCCTTGGGTTGCTACACTGGTTGCTGTTTAGCTCACCATGCTCGAAAGAATGAAGTGGAGTCTGCTCTGATGCTGGTTAGACTTGGCCTGGCAAAAAGAAGCTTCAGACAGCCAGGTTGCTGGATCCAATTCCACCCAATCACACAAATGTTCGCAAAGAGGAGGGGTGGGCTGCCGCCAGCCAAGGCCATGATTCAAGGCATGAGGAAGGTCGGCAATGCCATATTAAACTCAGATCACCTCTGGGCTTCTGCATTCCTCGTATTTGGGTTCAGGTCAGAACCCCCCATTGTCCAGCTGAAGGCAGTTGACATGGTCCTCTTCATCAAAAAAACAGCTCTTCCCTTGGCAATCCGATCATTCATGACCTTCTCAAGGTGCAATTCGGCTCTGGAGCTGCTGAAGGTATGTACGAATGTGCTCGAGGAGGTGGAGAAATCATTTGTGTCTCAGATACAAGATTGGCAGCATGGGTCCCTGTGCTGGAAGAAGCAGCTCCATTCCAACCAGAGGGTGGATGAGTATGCATGGCAGGATGTAACACTCCTCAAGGCCACATTGCTTGAGACCAGAGCCAAGCTATTGCTTAGAGGAGGGCACTTTGACAATGGGGAGGAAGTTTGCAGGACCTGCATTAGCATCAGAACTGTGATGCTTGGACATGATCATGCCCAGACATTAGCTGCCCAAGAAACACTAGCAAAATTGGTTAGATATAGAAGTAAAATATGAAGCCGGCGTTAAATTTTTCACGCTTCGGTTGCGCTGATTGATATAGATCCTAGCTTTGTTCTTAGATTTTGTTATTCTAATACTGGACAAGTACATGTAGTTCTTGTTTTCCATATGGAAGAGCAGCTTAGAGGGTCATTAGTAAAAGAGTCGACCAAGTTTTCCTACAGAACAATGGCAGAAGTGTTTTTGAGTCTGTAATATAGACTTTGCATGAAGTTGGTCGTTATGTGAAATACTATTTCTATGGGTGCAGAGCGAGTCCTTGGCCCATGATAACCTCGAACTGGTTTAAACTTGCCCTGGAAACAGAAGCTGGATCTTAGTTTGATTTTGTTGAGGTGAAAAAACTTGAACCTGAGCTGGTGCAACGCAATCTAAATTAATACTTGTTACTCAATTACATATCCAATCTGTACTAGATAAAAAGCCAATCTGTGAGGGCTGGAGCATGCAAGGCCCTGGGAGATCCACAGGCATTCAGCTTTTTCTCGGGAAAGACAATTCTGGACCAGCTTTCCCTCGGAAAAAACAGTTGGGAAGAAACATTCATATTTTCTTTCGGTAAAAGGAAGAAACAAACATATTTATCAGCAACATTCTGGCGTCTATAAATATAGAAAATCTAATGTAAAACACATTATCTCAGATTTTGAATGATAAAAATATATATATTTTTTTAAAAAATTATGATATTCTGTATCAATATTATGACATCCTGCAATAAAATTATAAATTTTTATATAGGATGTCATAATTTTTCACAGGATATCATAATTTTGATAAGGATATTTTCGTCATTGAAAAATTTATATGAAATTTTTCAATGATGAAAATGTCATTTTTTTTTATGACATCTCATATGAAAAAATTATGACATTCTGTGCAAGAAATCATGATTTCAATATGGGATGTCATAATATCAGCATAGGATATCATAATTTTTTCAGAAAGAAAGAAGTATTTTTGTCATTTAAAATTTCAAATAAAAAAAATAGAACTGTAGATATTAAATGCATATTAAAAAATGATGATAATATGATTCAATCGGACGAGATGATGTGCTCCACATCGGATTTTCTACACCGGTGTATAAAAAATTTCTCTAAATGTAAATGTGGCCGTGATGCAGAATGGCCCATTAAATTTTGGCTGGCTTGTGGCCATGCATTCACCATTTGCTTTGGTCACTTTCCGTGGGGTTATGAAAGATTCTGCCCGAGTTTAAGCATTTACCTCATGTCAAGCTAACCAATCATCATGCTTGTCACCTTTGGCAAACGCTCACATCATAGTCTATTTTTCTTAGATCTTGTTGGGGAATACCCACCGACCGACCGATCGATAGTCGGAAGGACCGACTGATGGCCGGACCGACCGACCGACCGACCGACCGATGGCCGGAGGGACCGACCGACCGACTGACGGCCGGAGCGACCGACTGACGGGCACCATCACCGGCCGATTAACAGCCCACTACCGACTGAGGATGTGTCGGTCGGGCATACTCCTCCCGACCGACTGAACCTAGAAGTCTGTTGGCCGACTCACGTGAGACTCGCCGACCAACAGAGGGGCCCGACGCCACTCAGCTGGCCACCGACCTAGGGTCGGTCGACTCCTCCGATCGCCGTACAGACGTCCGAGCTTGTCAGTTCTGACAGCAACATGCGGCACTGCCACCTAGGGGCATTGTCCCGCCTAGGGCATTATCAACCCTAGTGATTTGACAGCCTCACGGCGACATGACACTTTTACGGCGACTCTGACAGTCTACAGTGAGTTGACAATTCCTCAATTGTCCGTGCCATTAATGACGGCGCCATACCGTGCTCCGCTATATAAATCGGGGAAGGCAACAGTGCAAGGGGGCTCTCTCCACTCCTCGACTTCGAGACCACAGGCTCGCTCCTCTCTCTCTCGATTGAGCTCTCTGTCTTCATTTCACTGTTGCCCAGTCACCTCTCTGACTTGACCGTCGGAGGGTCCCCGCCAGAGCCGCCTCCGGTCAGTGTGGACTCCTCTTTTTGCAGGCGCTCGTCCCCCGGCGATCAGACGACGAGGCGATTGGCCGCAACAGATTGGCGCGCCAGGAAGGGGGGAACGATGACGAAGACAAGAGCCCAGCGATCAAGGATCACCGGGTCGGCGAGGCGCTCTTCCCGTCGGGAAGAGGCCTCCCCGCCACCCTCGGCGGCGGAGCCCAGCTCTCCGCACCCCGCGGTGACCACGGAGGTGCAGATCGCGGCCATCGTACGGCAGATGACTGTACTGACGGACGCGGTCAAAAGCCTCCAGCAACAACCGGCGGCCCGTCCGATGCCCTCCAGGAGCAGCCGCCGACGACCGTGCCGATCTCCGTCGCCTCCGTGCGAGCGCCCCCAACAGCGCTCCCACAGAGAGGAGGAGGGACGGCCATGGCGCGATGACCGACGGTCCCAGCAGCCCTCTCCTTCCCTGCTGGAACGGGCGAGGAAGGAGAAGCGACTGCGAACGCCGTCCGCCTCCCTCTCAGAATCTTCCAGAGACTCCACTCCTGGGGTCTCCCCGCACCGACGGGCGGACGACTACGAGCGCAGGTTCGAGGAAATCGACCGTCGGCTTGCGCAGTTGCAGATGGACGGCCAGAAGTCTTCGAACGACGTCGACTTCCAGACCGCCCAACCACTCTCCCGACTAGTTCTCGACGAACCGATTTTCAGTCGGTTCAAGATGCCACACCTGGAGCCATACGACGGCTCCACCGACCCGATCGACCACCTTGAGAGCTACAAAGCTCTCATGACGATCCAGGGGGCAACCGACGCTCTTTTTTGCATCGGCTTCCCCGCCATACTCCGCAAGGCTGCCAGAGCCTGGTACTCCGGTCTCTGATCGGAAAGTATCCACTCCTTCAGGCAGCTCGAGCACTCGTTCGTGGTCCACTTCAGCACCAGCCGGAAGCCGCCGCGAACGTCGGACAGCCTTTTCTCCCTCAAACAGGGGGAAAATGAGACGGTCCGACACTTCGTGGCGCGATTCAACACGGCCACGCTTGAGGTCCGGGACCTCAACGAAGACATGGCTATCTCAGCCATGAAACGGGGGCTGAGGGCGTCCCGATTTACCTACTCTCTGGACAAGACCCTCCCCCGGACGTACGCCGAGCTACTGGAGCGCGCTTATAAATACATGCGCGCGGATGAAGGAGCGTCCGACTGACGCTTGGCCGAGCCCAGAGGTCCAAAGGAGAAGCGGAGGAAGGGTCGGGAACCCGCCGAACCCAACAGGCCCCCGATCGATAGTCGGGTCTTGCCACCCCGACGACTCCAAAAGTCCCCCCGGCAACAGACTCCAAGGCCGACACGCCCCAGGTATGATTCCTACACTCCTCTCTCCGCTCCTCGTGCGCAGATTCTAATGGAGATCGAGAGGGAGGAATACCTGCGACGGCCTCCGCCTCTGAAGGCAAAAGGCCTCGACCGTCGGAAGTACTGTCGATTTCACCGAGGCCACGGCCACAACACCGAGCAGTGCATCCAGCTCAAGGATGAGATTGAAGCCCTCATTCGCCGGGGGTACCTCGATAAATTTTGGAAGGGTCCGCCGACTCAACCAGTTGCCGATCGACGACACAAGCCGACTGAAGAAGCGGCGACTAATCAGCCGACGGCCGGAGTCATCAACATGATCTCCAAGCGACTGGGCCCGGGGATGTCCGCGGGGGAGCCGACGAAAAAGCCGCACCCGGACGACGTAATCACTTTTACGAAGGAAGACGTTCGGGGCATCCAAACTCCCCACGACGATGCTGTTGTTGTTTCGGCAACAATAGCGAATTATGATGTAAAAAAAATTTTTGTTGATAATTAAAGTTCGACGAATATTTTGTTTTACTCGACCTTCTCCCGGATGCAACTGTCAACCGACCGACTTAAGAGGGTCTCCATGCCCTTGATCGGCTTTGCCGGAGACGCTGTCACGACAGAGGGAGAAATTACCCTGCCCGTGACGGCCGGCACCGAACCACGATAAAGCACGGTCCACTTAACTTTTGCGGTCGTCCAAGTTCCTTCAGCCTACAACGCCATACTTGGACGACCCGGATTAAACGCCCTCAAGGCAATCGTCTCGACGTACCATCTCCTCGTTCGGTTCCCGACCAAAAATGGGGTCGGAGAGATGCACGGGGATCAACAGCTCGTCCGACGATGCTTCCAGATCTTCGCTCAAAACGACGAGTCGAAGGGCTCCTTGACGATCGACAAGCTGGACCAGCGGGAGGAGGAAGAACGAGGTTCACCGGCCGAGCAGCTCGTGGCGATCCCGATAACAGAAAATCTCGACCGAAAGGTTTGGGTCGGGTCTCAATTGCCCGACCCCGAACGACGACGACTGACGGAGCTGCTGACGGCCAATGCCGGCATATTCGCTTGGTCGGCAGCAGATATGTCGGGCATCCCCTCGGAGACAATAACCCACCGACTCAACATCGACTTGATGATGAGGCCGATGAGGCAGAAGAAAAGGTCCTTTGCTCCAGAGAGGCAGAGGGCCATCGACGAAGAAGTGGACAAGCTACTCGAAGCGGGCTTCATCCGAAAATCCACGTATCCCGATTGGCTCGCCAATGTTGTCATGGTCAAAAAAGCCAACGGGAAGTGGAGGATTTGCATCGACTATACCGACCTGAACCGAGCCTGCCCAAAGGATAGCTTTCCACTTTCCAAGATCGACCAGCTGGTGGACGCGACGTCCGGATTTCGACTGCTCAGCTTCATGGACGCCTTCGCCGGATACAACCAGATCCAGATGGCGCCCGAAGACGAGGAGCACACCGCCTTCGTGACTCCCAAGGGCCTCTACTGTTATCGGGTGATGCCCTTCGGACTGAAGAACGCCGGCACCACCTACCAGCGACTTGTCAATAAGATCTTTAAAGACCAGATCGGGCGCAACATGGAGGTGTACGTGGACGACATGCTGATGAAAAGTGCGCAGATCCCGGATCATGTTCAGGATCTCGAGGAGACCTTCCGCACCCTGCGACGACATCGGATGAAGCTCAATCCGACCAAGTGCGCTTTTGGGGTGACCTCAGGGAAGTTCCTCGGGTTCCTCGTTTCTCAGAGAGGGATTGAGGCCAACCCTGAGAAAATAAAGGCGATCCTCGACATGCGTCATCCGAACACCAAGAAGGAGGTCCAACAGCTAAACGAAAAAATCATCGCTCTTAGCCGATTCATTTCTCGATCAGCTGAAAGGTGCCTCCCGTTTTTCAAAACTTTGCGTCAGGCAAATGGTTTTTCTTGATCGGATGAGTGCCAACGGGCCTTCGAAGACCTAAAGAAGTACTTGGCTTCCCCACCGCTGCTCGTAAAGCCGCAGGTCGGGGAGACCTTGTATCTCTACTTGGCCACATCTTCTGAGACGGTCAGTTCGGTCCTCATCCGAGAAAATGAGTGCCGAACCCATCAGCCTATCTACTACACCAGCAAGGTGCTCCACGGCGTTGAAGCCAGATATTCGGAGACGGAAAAGATGATTTTCGCCCTGACCGTCTCCGCGCAACGACTCCGTCCATACTTCCAGGCTCATGCCATAGTGGTGCTCACCAACCAGCCCCTGAGGGCAATATTGCGTCGACCGGATACATCTGGACGACTGGCAAAGTGGGCGATGAAGCTCAGCGAGTTCGACCTTCAATACCGACCACGGTCTGCCTTGAAGGCTCAGGTCTTGGCCGACTTCATCGCCGAGTGCCCGACAACCGACCAAGGGTCGGGAGCTGAAGACCCGGGATGAGACGCGATCTCCGAGCCAGATCCGGTCTCCACCTGGGTACTGCACATCGACGGGGCTTCAAACGCTCAGGGGAGCGGGGCCGGGCTCTTGCTCACGAATTCGGATGGGGTGGTCATCGAGTACGCCCTCCGATTTGACTTCAAGGCCTCCAACAACCAAGCCGAATACGAAGCGCTCCTCGCTGGCTTGAGGATGGCGAGGGAACTGGGCGTCGACAGCCTCCGGGCATTCTCCGACTCTCAGTTGATCGTGGGGCAGGTCAAGGGCGAATTCGAGGCACGAGATCCGACTATGGTCAAATACCTTCAGAAAGTGAAAGACCTCGTGGCACGCCTCAGGTATTTCAAAATTTTTCACATCCCTAGGTCAGAGAACGCCCGTGCCGACGCACTCTCCAGACTGGCGACTTCGGCTTTCGACTCTCTGGGTCGGACGTTCGTGGAGACCCTCGAGCAGCCGAGCATCGATCGGGTCGAAGAGGTACAGCAGCTAATGGCCGAACCGAGTTGGATAGACCCGATCGTTCGGTATCTGACCGACAGGGTCGGTCCCGAGGATCCCACGGAGGCCAAACGGCTCCGATGGTCGGCCTCCCAATATGTGATCATGGACGGCCGACTCTACAAAAGGTCGTTCTCCCTCCCCTTGCTTAGGTGCTTGGGACCGACCGACGCCGACTACGCCCTCCGAAAGGTGCACGAAGGAATTTGCGGGAATCACTTGGGGGGCAAGTCCCTGGCCTACAAGGTCCTGCGACAGGGTTACTACTGGCCTACCATGAGGAAGGATGCGGCCGAGTTGGTCCGGAGGTGCGAACCTTGTCAAAAGTATGCCAACGTGCAACACCGACCGGCCAGCCAAATCGCTCCTATTGTTGCTCCATGGCCCTTCGCTCAGTGGGGGGTCGATATTCTCGGCCCTTTTCCTCCAGCATCGGGTCAAAGAAAGTTCATAGTTGTCGCTATCGACTACTTCACCAAGTGGGTGGAGGCCGAACCATTGGCACAGATCACCGAGCGAAAGATGGAGGACTTTATCCAAAAATCCATCATCTTCAGGTTCGGGTTGCCGCATACTATCATCACCGACAATGGGCGGCAATTCGACAACCAAGACTTCAGAGACTTCTGTGCCAGGTTCCACATCACACACCGACTGACTTCAGTCGGGCACCCGCAGTCCAACGACGAAGTCGAGGTGACCAACCGGACCTTACTCCACGGACTCAAAACACGACTGAATGAAGCCAAAGGCCTCAGGGTCGACGAGCTAGGCTCCGTCCTGTGGGCTTACCGAACGACCCCCCGCGTTCCGATCGGGGAGTCACCCTTCAGCTTGGCTTACGGGACGGAGGCGATGGTCCCGCTCGAGGTTGGACTGCCGTCTTCAAGGGTCGAGCGGTATCAAGAGCCGGACAACTCCGATTGTCGGAGGGCCGACCTAGACCTCCTCCCTGAACTACGAGACGAGGCTCAAATTCGCATGGCTTCGTACCGACAGAAGGTCGCTCGGTATTACAATGCCAAGGTCAGACCAAAGCTCTTCAGGCCTGGCGACTTGGTCCTGAGAAAAGCGGAGGTCTCGAAGCCCCTGGACCAAGGGAAGTTGGCTCCAAACTGGGAAGGGCCCTACAAGGTAGCAGACACCTATGGTCCGAGAGCCTACCGACTGGAGACCCTTGAAGGGAAACCCATTCCCCGAACATGGAACGCTGACAACCTGAAATTGTACTACCAATGAACTCTGTACTTGACCAGTCGGAATACAAATCCAGTTTGAAATCTCGGAGTTTTAACTCTTCGACTAACGATCGGCGCTCACCAAGCCCAAGCCCCGACATACCGACTTGGACTTGGTATCCGCCTGAAACCGGCGACCTTATCATCGGTAACGCATCGGACTCTTACAAGGACCGATGCATCCAGATGGACGGGAGTCGACACTCCTTCGACGGTCGACGATACATCGGACTCTTACAAGGACCGATGCATCCATATGGATGGGAGTTACACTCCTTCGACCTTCGACGACACATCGAACTCTTACAAGGACCGATGCATCCATATGGATGGGAGTTACACTCCTTCGACCTTCGACGACACATCGGACTCTTACGAGGACCGACGCATCTATATTAACGAGAGTTGACACTCCTTCTACGGTCGAACTTTCGGGCCAGACCATCGGCTAACACGCCGATCGGGCCCCGACCAAAGAAAGGCGAAATGCCTACGCGACCGACATCGCGACTCCCGATCGAGTTACGACCGGTCGAAGGGTACTCGGCTTACCACCGTCTATCGCACAATGCGACCTCAGTCGCACTCATGATTTACCAACCGGGCTACGGCCGGTCGGGAGATATTCGGCTTACCACCGTATATCGCGAGGCGCAGTGAGTATACCCGACGCAAGGGTATCGAGGTCCGACTTATCGGTGGTCCCTCGACCGAATGCGCCGGATGACATTCGACCGCGTCAGAGGGGACCCGACTACCGAACCTTTACCACGGTCGGTCGGCTCCCGACTCAGCAGACGCGCCCGACTAACGACCTTGACTATCAAAGGCCGATCCGAAGTCGGGACTTACTCTACCTTCGTGGCGGCACGAGTTGCCGAACGTCCTAACCGACTTATGTGAGTTAGCGACTTACATGAGTTAGCGACTCACGAAGACATTCAACAATACACATAAAAAAACAGACAAAGGAAAAAGTAAAGGAAGATTTCATTCGAAGTCAAAAGGAAGTTTACAAAGTCGGGTCGAAGCCTGATTACAAGTATTCCAAAAAAGGAAAAGGCAGAAGAAACAAAGTCGGCAAGGCCCGATCATCCTTCTGAGTCGATCTCCTCGACCGACGGAAGATCGGGGATGACCGGTGTGTCGACCACGATCGGCGCTGGGTCGACGGTCGAAGCAGGACCGTCGGTCAGTGGGGGCTGGCAGCCGGCGCCACTTGCTCCGGGATGGCTCCCTCCGCTACGGCGACGCCTCCCGATGCCTGGTCGGCCATCTCCTCGGTGGCTTGCTCCTCGGCCCCCGGTGGGATGATGCTGCTGAGGTCCAGCTTCGGGTACAAGGCCTGGACCGCATCCCGACCATCCTCGTACCCCACCCGATACGACGTGAAGCCCGACTCGAGCATCTCCTCCCGGTACTGGTCAGTGGCACGGAAGTCCTCCACCGCCCGACTGGCCGACTCCTTTGCCGACCTTGCTTCCTCCTCCGCCCGGCCGAGCGAGTCCTTTGCCGACTCTGCCACTGCCTTCGCTATGTCGGCGTCGGCCTGGGCGATCGATAGATCCTCCTCGGCTTTGGCGAGCTTCTCCAGGCTGACCCGAAGCTGCTCGCGCTCGCCTTGAAGTTCGGCGGCAACGCCATCCCGCTCGCGTCGCAGATGATGCATGGTCCGGCCCTTGCGCTTGGCTTCTTGTCTGGCCGACCTTAGCTCGGACCCGAGCCGGGAGACTTCGTCTACCAACTTGGCCTCCCGGTTGGCCGACTGCTTTAGGTGGTCGACCAACATTGCTCGGTCGGCTTCGGCCGCCATCGACCTTTCCTTCCAAGCCGCCCGGACGTTTTTGAACCTCCGGTACCCGGCTTCAAGCTCCGACATGGTGTAGACCAGCTGCCGACACAAGTGTTTCGTCAGAAAAACAAAGTGACGAAAATTCTAAGGAAAAAGGGGGGCGAAATAAGACTTACCTCGACCATGGTCGGGTAGAACGACGACAGCATCTCGGTCACTTGCCGAGACCTCAACGCCTCCACGTCGGCAGGAAGGAGGATTCCCTGGCACAACCTCCTGGCCAGGTTGTGGTCGGCCAACGCCGACGCCCCTTCGGGGAACTGTGCGCTGGGCGGCACAGTGCGACTCTCCGACCTTGTTTCGTCCGCGGGGTCCATCGGGGCCTTCCCTCGATAGGCCACCCCGACAGACAGAACCGGCAGCGAGGGGATGCTCGAGGTTGAACCAGCACCCCCCGTTGCGGCCACAGACGCCGCTGGATGATGTTCGATTTCCCGAACGTCATCCGGCTCCACCGCCACCGGTGAGGCCGCCGATGTTTCTTCGACCGCTTCTTCCACCGGCCTCTCCCCCGCACGCGCCACCGGAGTCGCGAGCGCTATGACCGGCTCCGATTGATCGGTCGCCGATGCTTCGATGGTCGGCGCCGCTGGAGTAGGCTTCTTCGGAGGACGCGAAGGTCCTGCCCTCGATGCTAGCCTCTTTCTTGCTGCAAATTACCGAATCTCGGCGTCGATCGGCCGCATTCTTGGAGGTGTCCCTGCGATACCGACAGAAGTGTTAATCAAAGAGCCACCGAAAGGCCGAATGAAAAGAGGACCGGGGGATCGGGCGATACCTAGTCGGGGGACCAAGCTCAAGCCGGCGTCATAGAGAGCTTGTTCGGTAACAAGCTCCCTCTGCTTCGGGACCGACATATCTTTGAGTCGGTGGAAGTCCTCCCGATCGTCCGCCTCCTCCCGGCTGTTGTCATTGGCTTCGGTTCGGGGCACGCCCCAGTGGGAAGGGAAGCCCCAAGGAGATGGAGATGATACAAAGAAAAACTGGTTCTTCCACCCATGGATGGACGATGGAAGATCAGTGATGAAGGAAAGGCCCTTCCGGGGGTTGAAGAGCCACCACCCTCGGGCTTTAGGGTGGGGTCGGAGCACAAAGAAGGCCCGAAAGAGCGAGATACGAGGGTTGGTCGGCAAAAGCTGACACAACAGCGCAAAACTAATTATAAGACGGACGGAGTTCGGCGCCAGTTGCGCCGAACAAAGTCCGTAATAATTCAGCAAATTCTGGACGAACTCCAGAATCGGGAGCCGAAGACCCGTTCGAAGGTCTTCGACATACAACGCCAGTTGACCAGGCGAAGGGTTGTTAACCCGACCGCCGGCCCCTGGGGCGGAGAGTTGGAACTGCTCCGGGATGCAGTACTGCTCCCGAAGCCGATCAACGTTCGGCCCCGAAAGCGAGTAAACCTCAACTTCCGGAGTCGACCGGGAGTCGTCGGTCGGATTTCCCGACCGACCTTCCCGAGTCGGATTTTCGGCCATTACACCAGAACCGAACAAGAAGAAGAAGAAGCAAAGAGGAAGAAGAAGAAGCGAAGGAGAAGAAGAAGAAGAAGCGAAGAAGAAGAAGAAGAGGAGGAAAGGAAGACCACGAACCGGAAGAAAATCCCTTCTAGAGGCAGGAGGGAAGGCTCTGCCCGCGACGACTGAGAAATCACCCGGACAGAGTTTCGGCAGCAAAACGTCGATAGTGAGGTCCTGGGTCCGGATGGTCCAATATATATAGGGCCGTCTGACGGCCGAGATGCCTCCGCGCCGACCGAAGACCCACGGATGTGCGACACGTGACGGCCTCCGGGCGGCCTGATGATTCGGTGCGCCTGTCCCAGGATGGCCGCACCACCCATATTAAATGCGGGGGGCGCCGGCCCAACCACCTCCGACACGTGACAAACGGGGCCGCGGTTCCACATTAAAGCACCCGCACCGATTCGCATTCCCGATGGGACGCCTGACAGCACCCCACGCTCCCAGAATCGGTGCTGGGCGACGGTCTGCGTTCCCCAGAAGCCATCGGATATCCGGTCGCCTGACACCGAATCGTCCGTCACCGACCCCCTGACGCCGACGTGACGTCTGACGACGACAAGACGTGACGTCTGACACCTGACGCCGATGCGACATCTGACACCGACTAGACGTCTGACGCCAGCGAATCGCTCGACATTCATGAGACGCCTGACATCGGATCAACCCTCGGTACGGTCGGAATTTAGCATACGACGAATCCACCCCTGTTCGCCCGGGGTTGCTGCCCAAATAAAAGCATCGGCCAGCTCACCGTCCGACTCAGGAGTGGAGGGGGGCAACTGTTGGAGAATACCCACCGACCGACCGACCAATGACCGGAGGGACCGACCGACCGACTGACGGTCGGACCGACCGACCGACCAACTGATGGCCGGAGGGACCGACCGACCGATGGCCGGAGGGACCGACCGACCGACTGACGGTTGGAGCGACCGACTGACGGGCGCCATCACCGGCCGATTAACGGCCCACTACCGACTGAGGATGTGTCGGTCGGGCATACTCCTCCCGACCGACTGAACCTAGAAGTCTGTTGGCCGACTCACGTGAGACTCGCCGACCAACAGAGGGGCCCGACGCCACTCAGCTGGCCACCGACCTAGGGTCGGTCGACTCCTCCGATCGTCGTACAGACGCCCGAACTTGTCAGTTCTGACAGCAACATGCGGCACTGCCACCTAGGGGTATTGTCCCGCCTAGGGCATTGTCAACCCTAGTGATTTGACAGCCCCACGGCGACATGATACTTTTACGGCGACTCTGACAGTCTAGAGTGAATTGACAATTCCTCAATTGTCCAAGCCATTAATGACGGCGCCATACCGTGCTCCGCTATATAAATCGGGGAAGGCAACAGTGCAAGGGGGCTCTCTCCACTCCTAGACTTCGAGACCACAGGCTCGCTCCTCTCTCTCTCGATTGAGCTCTCTGTCTTCATTTCACTGTTGCCCAGTCACCTCTCTGACTTGACCGTCGGAGGATCCCCGCCGTAGCTGCCTCCGGTCAGTGTGGACTCCTCTTTTTGCAGGCGCTCGTCCCCCGGCGATCAGACGACGAGGCGATTGGCCGCAACAAATTGGCGCACCAGGAAGGGGGGAACGATGATGAAGACAAGAGCCTAGCGATCAAGGATCACTGGGTCGGCGAGGCGCTCTTCCCGCCGGGAAGAGGCCTCCCCGCCACCCTCGACGGTGGAGCCCAGCTCTCCGCACCCCTCGGTGACCACGGAGGCGCAGATCGCGGCCATCGTACGGCAGATGACTGTACTGACGGACGCGGTCAAAAGCCTCCAGCAACAACCGACGGCCCGTCCGATGCCCTCCAGGAGCAGCCGCCGACGACCGCGCCGATCCCCGTCGCCTCCGCACGAGCGCCCCCAACAGCGCTCCCACGGAGAGGAGGAGGGACGGCCATGGCGCGATGACCGACGGTCCCAGCAGCCCTCTCCTTCCTTGCTGGAACGGGCGAGGAAGGAGAAGCGACCGCGAACGCCGTCCGCCTCCCTCTCGGAATCTTCCGGAGACTCCACTCCTGGGGTCTTCCAGCACCGACGGGCGGACGACTACGAGCGCAGGTTCGAGGAAATCGACCGTCGGCTTGCGCAGTTGCAGATGGACGGCCAGAAGTCTTCGAACGACGTCGACTTCCAGACCGTCCAACCACTCTCCCGACTAGTTCTCGACGAACCGATTTTCAGTCGGTTCAAGATGCCACACCTGGAGCCATACGACGGCTCCACCGACCCGATCGACCACCTTAAGAGCTACAAAGCTCTCATAACGATCCAAGGGGCAACCGACGCTCTTTTTGGCATCGACTTCCCCGCCACACTCCGCAAGGCTGCCAGAGCCTGGTACTCCGATCTTCGATCGGGAAGTATCCACTCCTTCGGACAGCTCGAGCACTCGTTCGTGGCCCACTTCAGCACCAGCCGGAAGCCGCCGCGAACGTCGGACAGCCTTTTCTCCCTCAAACAGGGGGAAAATGAGACGCTCCAATACTTCATGGCGCGATTCAACACGGCCACGCTTGAGGTCCGGGACCTCAACGAAGACATGGCTATCTCAGCCATGAAACGGGGGCTGAGGGCGTCCTGATTTACCTACTCTCTGGACAAAACCCTCCCCCGGACGTACGCCGAGCTACTGGAGCGCGCTTATAAATACATGCGCGCGGATGAAGGAGCGTCCGACCGATGCTTGGCCGAGCCCAGAGGCCTGAAGGAGAAGCGGAGGAAGGGTCGGGAACCCGCCGAACCCAACAGGCCCCCGACCGATAGTCGGGTCTCTCCACCCCGACGACTCCAAAAGTCCCCCCGGCAACAGACTCCAAGGCCGACACGCCCCAGGTATGATTCCTACACTCCTCTCTCCGCTCCTCGTGCGCAGATTCTAATGGAGATCGAGGGGGAAGAATACCTGCGACGGCCTCCGCCTCTGAAGGCAAAAGGCCTCGACCGTCGGAAGTACTGCCGATTTCACCGAGGCCACGGCCACAACACCGAGCTGTGCATCCAGCTCAAGGATGAGATTGAAGCCCTCATTCGTCGGGGGTACCTCGGTAAATTTCGGAAGGGCCCACTGACTCAACCAGTTGCCGATCGACGACCCAAGCCGACTGAAGAAGCGGCGACTAATCAGCCGACGGTCGGAGTCATCAACATGATCTCCAAGCGGCTGGGCCCGGGGACGTCCGCGGGGGAGCCGACGAAAAAGCCGCGCCCGGACGACGTAATCACTTTTACGGAGGAAGACGTTCGGGGCATCCAAACTCCCCACGACGATGCTGTTGTTGTTTCGGCAAAAATAGCGAATTATGATGTAAAAATTTTTTTTGTTGATAATGGAAGTTCGACGAATGTTTTGTTTTACTCGACCTTCTCCCAGATGCAACTGTCAACCGACTGACTTAAGAGGGTCTCCATGCCCTTGATCGGCTTTGCCGGAGACGCTGTCACGACAGAGGGAGAAATTACCCTGCCCGTGACGGCCGGCACCGAACCACGACAAAGCACGGTCCACTTAACTTTTGCGGTCGTCCAAGTTCCTTCGGCCTACAACGCCATACTTGGACGACCCGGATTAAACGCCCTCAAGGCAATCGTCTCGATGTACCATCTCCTCGTTCGGTTCCCGACCAAAAATGGGGTCGGAGAGATGCACGGGGATCAACAGCTCGCCCGACGATGCTTCCAGATCTCCGCTCAAAACGACGAGTCGAAGGGCTCCTTGACGATCGACAAGCTGGACCAGCGGGAGGAGGAAGAACGAGGTTCGCCGGCCGAGCAGCTCGTGGCGATCCCGATAACGAAAAATCCCGACCGAAAGGTTTGGGTCGGGTCTCAATTGCCCGACCCCGAACGACGACGACTGACGGAGCTGCTGACGGCCAATGCCGGCATATTCGCTTGGTCGGCAGCAGATATGTCGGGCATCCCCCCGGAGACAATAACCCACCGACTCAACATCGATCCGACGATGAGGCCGGTGAGGCAGAAGAAAAGGTCCTTTGCTCCAGAGAGGCAGAGGGCCATCGACGAAGAAGTGGACAAGCTACTCGAAGCGGGCTTCATCCGAGAATCCACGTATCCCGATTGGCTCGCCAATGTTGTCATGGTCAAAAAAGCCAACGGAAAGTGGAGGATTTGCTTCGACTATACCGACCTGAACCGAGCCTGCCCAAAGGATAGCTTTCCACTTCCCAAGATCGACCAGCTGGTGGATGCGACGTCTGGATTTCGACTGCTCAGCTTCATGGATGCCTTCGCCGGATACAACCAGATCCAGATGGCACCCGAAGATGAGGAGCACACCACCTTCGTGACTCCCAAGGGCCTCTACTATTATCGGGTGATGCCCTTCGAACTGAAGAACGCCGGCGTCACCTACCAGTGACTTGTCAATAAGGTCTTTAAAGACCAGATCGGGCGCAACATGGAGGTGTACATGGACGACATGCTGGTGAAAAGTGCGCAGATCCCGGATCATGTTCAGGATCTCGAGGAGACCTTCCGCACCCTGCGACGACATCGGATGAAGCTCAATCCGACCAAGTGCGCTTTTGGGGTGACCTCAGGGAAGTTCCTCGGGTTCCTCATTTCTCAGAGAAGGATTGAGGCCAACCCTGAGAAAATAAAGGCGATCCTCGACATGCGTCATCCGAACACCAAGAAGGAGGTCCAACAGCTAAACGGAAAAATCATCGCTCTTAGCCGATTCATTTCTCGATCAGCTGAAAGGTGCCTCCCATTTTTCAAAACTTTACGTCAGACAAATAATTTTTCTTGGTCGGATGAGTGCCAACGGGCCTTCGAAGACCTAAAGAAGTACTTGGCTTCCCCACCGCTGCTCGTAAAGCCGCAGGTCGGGGAGACCTTGTATCTCTACTTGGCCACATCTTCTGAGGTGGTCAGTTCGGTCCTCGTCCGAGAAAACGAGTGCCGAACCCATCAGCCTATCTACTACACCAGCAAGGTGCTCCACGGCGCCGAAGCCAGATATTCGGAGACGGAAAAGATGATTTTCACCCTGACCGTCTCCGCGCAACGACTCCGTCCATACTTCTAGGCTCATGCCATAGTGGTGCTCACCAACCAGCCCCTGAGGGCAATATTACGCCGACCGGATACATCTGGACGACTGGCAAAATGGGCGATGAAGCTCAGCGAGTTCGACCTTCAATACCGATCGCGGTCTGCCTTGAAGGCTCAGGTCTTGGCCGACTTCATCGTCGAGTGCCCGACAACCGACCAAGGGTCGGGAGCTGAAGACCCGGGACGAGACGCGATCTCCGAGCCAGATCCGGTCTCCACCTGGGTACTGCACATCGACGGGGCTTCAAACGCTCAGGGGAGCGGGGCCGGGCTACTACTCACGAATTCGGATGGGGTGGTCACCGAGTACGCCCTCCGATTCGACTTCAAGGCCTCCAACAACCAAGCCGAATACGAAGCGCTCCTCGCTGGCTTGAGGATGGCGAGGGAACTGGGCGTCGACAGCCTCCGGGCATTCTCCGACTCTCAGTTGATCGTGGGGCAGGTCAAGGGCGAATTCGAGGCACGAGATCCGACTATGGTCAAATACCTTCAGAAAGTGAAAGATCTCGTGGCACACCTCAGGTATTTCGAAATTTTCCACATCCCTAGGTCGGAGAATGCCCGTGCCGACGCACTCTCCAGACTGGCGACTTCGGCTTTCGACTCTCTGGGTCGGACGTTCGTGGAGACCCTCGAGCAGCCGAGCATCGATCGGGTCG